>NC_057795.1:148293002-148369947 GCF_018294505.1 Triticum aestivum | reverse complement strand
TGGAGATGCCAATGGTGTTTAATAGTAAATGGACCAATGCTAGCACTAAGGTATTTTTGCTTCTTACAATGAAAACATAATACATAAAAGTATTGGCACAGTAATGGCCACAGGGGATGATCAGGTAGCCTGTGCTCTTTCCAGAGCAAATGCCATTTAGGCGATACTGTGTGCTCAGTTTTTTCCCCTATGGAGTCTCAGGCTGTGTCTACTTACTCAAATTCAGAACATTCCCATGTGCAGTCTTTGTGGATTTACCAGACCCACTAAGAAATAATGGGAGCAAAAAATATTTATAAATTATTGCCAGTTCATTTGAAAAGTCGTTTGGATAATCATTCTCAGATTCATATTTGGCATCCCAATTTTCCCAAGCACTAATAGTGAAGGGTCACATGGTGTTTGACAGACCCAAAAGCTGCAAATAGACAGAAGCGAGGACCATTCATGGTTTTAAACCAACTATTATGCACGGTCGTGCACAGACAAAATCAAATATCTTGTTGTGTCACACATGTTTAATCAGCTCTTTACGATTTCTAGAAAACACAAAGTTCTAACATTTTGAAGGGAGAAACATACAAATTCTTCTGACAGTTCTACTCCCTCCGTTCCTAAATATAAGTTTTTTTAGACATTTCAAATGAAATGCAACATACGGATGTATGTAGACATATTTTAGAGTGTAGATTTCCTCATTTTGCTCTGTATATAGTCACTTGATGGAATCTCTAGAAAGACTTATATTTGGGAACGGAGGGAGTACATGAGTAATTCTGGTCAAAACACATGCACAGTGAACTGTGTGTGCGTTTTTTCCCACATCAAGGATGACGAAAGGGATATTACTCTTTTCTCTTGTTTCAATGAAGCCGTCTGCTTTCAGATTATTTAGTGTCAGAGGAAGCAGAACTTCTTTGGATACTTCTTCTGGTATCTACAAAACAGAGCCATCTAATGAGGGGAACATTTCAGAGTGGACAACAACACAAGTGGATGAACAAACATTCAGGGTTGTATAGACAATGCCTCCAGTCCTGTTCGCGTCGCCACAAGTTCCTTCACCAAGCTTCACTATGATGTCTAACTTACTATTTCACACATGTCTTTGTCAACTGATAAATAAAAGCAACAGTGCAGGTAAATAAAAGTAAATAAACTCCCTTTCAAATGTTATGACAAACTGATCTTCCATCTGCTCAAGGCCTCAAGCCCAAACAACAGAGTACCAATACACAGAGAGATTGTATAATTGTTAAGCCTACTTCACAAATTAATACAGGAAGGAACTAAACTATACATCGGTTGAAGCGAGCAAAGGATCATCCACTAATACTCCAAATGAACTCCATCCATTCTCATCTCTAGTACTGTATTATAATGGACAAAGAGGCACACTCATGACAATCAAGTGTTCCTACGCCTGCAAGGCACAAGGTAGGTTGCATATACATTTCTGCAGCACACACAGTACAGTTGCTGCCTTCAACTAAAACTTTGGCCCGTACAGCCATGCATCAAAATAGGTGAAGATTCAGTCGCCATCATTATCATAAGATTTAGTCATGGTTTGTAATTCACAACCAATTCGAGAGCAGCATAGGATAAAATGATGTAACAACAAGAGCTAGCAAATAGTATATGTTCTGCCAGTAGTACAGCAAAGGCTAGACTGCAGAAAATAAGACCCAAACTGTTCGTGTTGCCCACAACCGATTCAATTGCCGAGTATACTTACTTTGAGAAAAATATAGACCGGGATTCGAATTAATTCATCCTAGTGCCTCCAAATAAGCATGACAAGGTCTTCCCTGATTTCAATGAATCATCCCAAAATAAACCTCCAACCATCCAGAAGAAGAAAAAGAATTATTGAGTACACAAAAAAAATACTTAAATAAGATTTATATGTTCAACCATTGGCCCTGTTGCCATGAATTTTCTAGACAGTATGATGTTTCGGCAAAGCTCAAATCCATTATTTTCTCCTCTCTTTTTCCCAAAAGGAAATGCAAGCATCCGTTCTCAACTTAACAATTCAAGACAATTATTGAAGAAGGAGCGAGTAGCAAGAAGATGAAGATGGGTTGGGGGCTCTGCCCCCCCTTTCCCATTTATAGACGGAGGAACGCTAACCGGCGGCCTCTCATGTTCCAAGCAATGATGGCCCCGCTGCATGCACCAGGCAGTTGTCAAGTTGGGCAGTTGTCGAGGCGACGTGGGGAAGCGGAGGCGTCCGCGTCCCGTCGAGCGCCACGTGTCCAGCCTGGCCTGCAGGCGGTCGGGACCCGCGGCGCTTCGCCCTTGCCCTTTGGCTTCGCCTCAAAGCCAAGCCCGAGCGCGCCTTGGGTCCGGGGGCTACTGTCGGTGTTCTAGGAACCACGATATCCAGACTTACCTGCCTGCGGCCCACGGAGTGGCTCCCTCGACGGCCTGGTATGGCCCATCTACAAGACCGCCAAGACAAGACCCTCACGAGGGCTCCCTGGCCTCGCGAGGCGGACAGCACCAAGACCTCTAGAGGGGGCGGCTTCCCCAGTCGCCTTCCGAGGAGCAGAGATTTCTATGCAGGTACCAGCCTCATGAGGCTGCGATGACGCAAGCCATGACGACCAAGGCCAGGCGGGCGCCAGCGGGCGCAGAGGGGGCAGTTTCCTCTTTGGTGCTAAGGAGGCAAGGACAGGCGTGGGTTCCTGAGGAATCTACCAAAGGTTTCCATTCCGATGCTACAAGACCAAGACCACGCTCGGCAGGACGGATGTCATTGCCGAGCCCACCGCTACGTCACGACCAGAAGCTTTGCAGGCGAAGACCACCTTTCGTCAGGATAAGATGTACTACTTGTCCCCTTTCAAATTGGCCACTATGGGATCCCTTCCCGCCTACATTTTAGGGGAAGAGGACCAAGGCCACTATAAGTATAGGTTAGCCGCCACCATAGAGAGGGATCAGATCCTTTCCACCCTCACCAACATAGCCCTCGCGAGGCTGTTCATCCACTGTACTAGTTCATCCTCAGCCCCTCGTGAGGCCAATCCACCACAAAGCAGGAGTAGGGTTTTACATCGCAAGGTGGCCCAAACCTGGGTAAACTATTGTGTTCATCTTCTTCCCTGCTCACGCGAGTCCGGCTAGGCTAGGCCGTGGGGCAACGAGTTGGTAGGCTTGAGAGGTTGAGTTCTTCGCACACGCCCAGAGTTCGAACCTTCTTGGGTCTACGGAGCCCTGAATCCGACACCCTCTTCCTGCTCGGTGGTCAGGCGATTCACGACGATCTGGTGGCCAGGACTGTGGATCCGGTGGGTGGCTTCTCCGGTGGTTCTCTGGCTCCGGTAGTTGCTCGAGGGACGACACCCGTGCCTACCTGCGGTCTGACCGGGGCTCTGCTTCGCGTCTCAGACCTGGCCGGCTTGGTTTGGTTGGGGTGGCGGCCCTCCCACCACTGCTCGCAGGCGACGCGCTTCTTGCGTGCAGGTCGCTGGCTGGGGTCGTGCTCCTCTTGTGGCTGCCCTGTGGAGGAGGGCTACTGGGTCTGGCTAGCGACCAGATTTGGCACGCCGCCAGTGCTGCTGGGAAGCTTCAATGGCAGCAAGGTGTGGTGGTGGTCCTGTTTGGTGATGGTGCGGGCGCTATGCAGGGTGTGCGGGTCAGTGGAGGCTCGGGCGATGGAGGTGCTGGTTGGCGTCGCCAACTGCGTCGGAGTGAGGTTGTGTTGTTCCAGGCGAAAGTCTGGCCTGGGTTACTGGCCGCCGGCGGCGACACCTGTGGGCATCGTCATCCTTCTTGGAGGCGCCGCTGGGGAGATCCGCGCATCCTCATCTCCTAGATCAAGCTCTTCGGGTGAAAGCCAAGATCCTCTTGTAGGATAGGGCGGCGGCGACGTCTCCAACACCGCTTTCCCTCTTGAGGGCGCCGCCTTAAAGATCGTGATCCCTCTCGCTCTTCCTTGAGGCTGGACGTGCACGACATCGTGGTCGACAGCTGCCCGGCTGGTAGTGCGGTTGTTGCGTTGCGACTTGTGTGGCGACGATGATGGTTGCAAGATGAGCAGGGTCATGGCTTGCCTTCGTCGTCGACCGTCTGGCATGTTCCTGAGGTTGAAGTCGGAGCTGCGGTATTGCGGGGCGACACTGCGGCAATGATGCCAAGCAATGGGCAGATTGGACTTTGTCGGTGCAAGGCGTTCTCCTTTTCTCCTGCGAGGCTCGTCATCAAAGTCGGAGCTGCCTCGTCCTCGACGCGTGCTGTCGATTGTTTGGCCTAGGCCGGCAGGGTTCTGTGTACTGTTCGTTCGGAGGGGTCTTGACGGGTCGTCAACGACGAAGTTGGAGTCGCTTGCTCGGGCAGAGGTGATGATGATGACATTGCAGGCAGCCTCGATGGTGTCCTTTCCTCGGCGGTGTGTGTTTGTCTTGTGGGTGCCAGGTTGGTCGTGTGCCTTCTTCTGTGGGCATGTTGTAACGGTTTTCGCCCGTGTTTTAAAAAAGTATGACAAGGTAAATGAACTCCATCCATTATCATCTGGGCAACTCTCTTCAACCTTTTTTAATGAATCGGTTCCTAAGGGACCGCGTTTCAAAAAAAAATGAACTCCATCCATTCTCATCTCTAGTACTGTATTATAATAGACCAAGAGGCACACTCATGACAATCAAGTGTTCCTATGCCTGCAAGGCACAAGGTAGATTGCATACATTTCTGCAGCACACACTAGTATAGTTGCTGCCTTTAAACTATAACTTTAGCCCGTACAGCCATGCATTAAGATTCAGTTCTGATGAGCCCACCTAAAGTACCAACAGTCTCCATCATTATCATAAGATTTAGTCCGATTCCAGAGCGGCATAGGGTAAAAATGAGGTAACAATAAAAGCTACTCCCTCCGTCCCATAATGTAAGACGTTTTTTGACAAACGTCTTACATTATGGGACGGAGGGAGTAGCAAATAGTATATGTTCGGCCAGTAGTACAGCAAACGCTAGACTGACTTACTTTGAGTAAAATATAGACTGGGATCAGAATTAATTCACCCTAGTGCCTCCAAATAAGCATGACAAGGTCTTCCCCGATTTCAATGAATCATCCCAAAATAAACCCCAAACCACCCAGAAGAAGAAAGAATTATTGAGTACACGAATAATACTTGAAAAAGATTTGTATGTTCAACCATTGGCCCTGTTGCCATGAATTTTCTAGACAGTATAATGTTTCGGCAAAGCTCAAATCCATTATTTGCTCCTCTCTTTTTTCCCAAAAGGAAATGCAAGCATCCATTCTTAACTTAACAATTCGAGACAATAAAATAAACAATGCATGAATAATTCTGAATAATTAGAAGACCTTTTCAAAGGACCAGAAAACATATGTATGAAGCACACTTGTTGCCATCTTTTCTATCCTTGTATTATCTGTTGCCATCTTCTTTTAGAGGAATCGGTTACCACTAGACAAGCTTTGACTGTTGAACAGAAGTAAGTAGGCTTCCAAGAATTATCTATAGCAACAGATCAAACTGTTCACAGTTCACAGCAGAGAATTTAAGTTTTCACTAGTTATAGAAAAACTTGATTGCCTGTTTACTGTTGTGCAAATTTCATGTGCGTTGCTCTGAACCCATGAAATTCAACCAGATTTGTTTCTTCCTTGGACTTCACATCTGTTACTCACAACCAGATTTTTTTTCAATGAGATTCAGAAGCTTAGCAGATTCGGACAAGATTCAGAAGCTTAGCAGCAATCACCGTTACCTCAAGATCAATTCTTTTCAACAAGATTCAGAAGCTTGGCATATTCAGACCGATTATAGAAAAGCTCAATCAGATTCAGAAGCACAACCAGATGCACTACTATCACCACGATGCGTAAAATGGAGTTCTTTTAGCCAACTCCATTTCTAGCACGCCATCAGCATAGATATTGTTCGGACATCAAGTAATTTCCATGCTACAGTAGTCCATTGATTGCTCAAGTCAAAGAATTACATCAAGTAATAACCCATAACTAAGTTTCCTGCAACTAATTGCTACAGTACATAATAACACAACACAGTAATTAAGCTAACTCAGCCGCAGTGCAATGAAATAATTAACCACTGGCACTGCATCTATCAGTTGCTAGATCAAGCTAATTAACTCATCAACGTCACAAAGCCAGGGTGCTCTGCTGCCTTGGGCTTGCTGAACCACCGGTGCTCGAGCGCTTCTGCCGCCGTGATCCTCTCGTCAGGGTTGAAGGCAAGCAGGCCGGTCAGGACCTCACGCCCGGCTTCTGAAAGCTCCTCCAAGAACTCCAAATCCAGCTTCCCCGTAGAAGTGATCTGGTCTCGCAGCTTGTAGATCTCGGCAAGCAGCTCCTCCTCTGTCTCCGCCACGAAGAGGGTCCCGCCGGCCAACATCTCCGCCATGATGCACCCAAGCGCCCACATGTCCACGGCCTGGCCGTAGTACCGGTTGCCTTCCAGCTGCTCCGGCGATGTGTAAATCAGGGTGCCGACACAGCACTCCTCATAGGGCACTCCGGCCGGCTTCGCCCGAATCGCCGACCCAAAGTCACCGACCTTGAGCCCGCCGAAGAAGCCGACCATGACGTTCTCCGGCTTGAAGTCCCGATGGATGAGGCCGGCTCCATGTATCTTCTTTGCCGCATCCAGGAGCTGCTCCATCATCACGCGGGTCACGTCCTCGGATACAGGCCTCCAGAGCGACTCGCGGAGGGTGCGGCCGTCGGCGACGAGCTCCATGACGAGGAACACGTCCCCTGTCTCGGCATCCGTCGCCACATCCAAGATCTCGATAATCGACTCGTGACCCCGGCACGCGCCGAGGCAGCCGGCCTCGCGGGTGATCGCGCGGATGTCGGGCGGGCCGTGTCCGCCGGCCCCGTTGCCGCGGACCCACTTCACGGCGACCTTCTTGCCGGTGCGGCGGTCGCGCGCCTTGAACACCTCGCCGTAGGTGCCTTCTCCGAGCACCTCAAGCTTCTCGTAGTCGGTGATGCTCCCGAACGCGTATCGGGGCTTCTTGCCGCCATGGACGCGCGGTTCTTGTCCCGCCGCCGGGCGCTTGCGGATGGCCGTCGGCATGATCTGAGCTTAGAACGCGCGCCGAGAGCAGATCAGGGCAGAGGGGCGGGGATTCGTGTGCGTCGGGAGCAGAGGAGATCGAGGTGGATGAGAGGAGCGATCGAGGATGAGGATTGAGGAGGATAAGGATCGAGGATGAGGAGGATCGAGGCTGTTTTATGGGCAGCGCTAGCGCGCGTCTCCGACTTGGCGCGGGATTCAGACAGATTTGGTACGCGTCGCGTTTACGCGGGTGACTCAGTCGCAGGGACAGCTCACTTTGAAATCTCTTCGTCACGCGCAAGCCAACTCGTACGGGTTTTTTCCCTCAAAAACAAAACTAATTCAGGTTTTTCTTTCCGACCTATCGAGCCGTTCATCATTTATTTTTATTTTTTATTTTCGCGTTTTCTCTCCTTTTTGTTCCCTTTTAATTATTTTTTATTTTCTATTGTAACAAATACAAGATTTAAAGAAAATGTTCAAACACTCCTTAAAATTTCAAGAAATTTTTTAACTGTGTGAACACTTCCTAAAAATTACATGAATATTTCTATAATATACATTAACACTTTTTTCCATCAAATCAAGGGTTTTCAAATGTGTGAACACTTCTTTTCCCCTTTTCTATATGAAAATATATGAACATTTTTTTACATGTGTGAAAAGTTTTTTTATGTAATACATGAAAAATTATTTCAAAGGCATGAACACTTTTTAAATTACATGAAGATTTCTAAATGTGAGGATACTTCTTTTAGTTATAGAAACATTTTTAAGTACATGATGAATAACAAATAATACATGTTAAATATTTTTTTAAATTGTACTATGAACAAATAAAAATGTGATGAATATTTTTTAATGCATGCTTGAACATTTTTAATAAATGATAAAACATTTTTATGAAATACACTATGAAAATTTTCCTAGTACATGATGACCATTATTTTAGTACTAGTTGAACAATTTCTAATACATTGTAAAAAATATTTTACAAATATATAGTTTGTAGAACATTTCAACAATATATAGAAAAAGGGTGAATGAAAGAACAATGAGTAACTAACCAGGAAAATGTACAAAGCATAGCATGTACCTGTAAACGGTAACGACGAGGTGTTATTCATGGGCTTGGCCCAACTCCTTACATGTTCAGGGACAGGTCACTTTGAAATCGCTTCGTCACCCGCAAGCCATCTCGTATGGGTTTTCCTTTCCAACCCATCCGGCCATTCATCATTTATTTTTATTTTTTATTTTCGCGTTTTCTCTCTCTTTTTTGTTCCCTTTTATTAATTTTAAAATTTTCTATTGTAACAAAAAAATAAAGAAAATGTTGAAACACTTCTTAAAAATTCAAGAAGTACTTTAACTGTGTGAACACTTCTTGAAAATTACAGAATATTTCTACAATATAAATCAACAATTATTTTCCCTCAAATCAAGGTTTTTAAAATGTGTGAACACTTCTTTTTTCCTTTTTCTATATGAAAATATGTGAATATGTTTTTTAAATGTGTGAACAGTTTCTATATAATACATGAAGAATTATTAGAAAGGCATGAACACCTTTTAAAATTACATGGAGATTTTTAAATGTGTGGACACTTCTTTTAGTGATACACACATGTTTTAAATACATGATGAATAAACTTTAATACTCCCTCTGTAAAATAGAGACCTTAAATGTCTTATATTAGTTTATAGAGGGAGTACATGATAATCATTATATAATTACACTATGAATTTAAAAATATATGTGATGAATATTTCATTATTGCATGCTTGGACATTTTTAACACACGATAAAACATTTTTTTCTCTGAAATACATGATGAACATTCGCTTAGTAGATGATGACCATGTTCTTATAGAAGTTGAGCAACTTTTTATACATTGTAGAAAAAGTTTTTTGCAAATATATAGCTTGTAGAACATTTCTGAAATATATAAAAAAAGGTCCATGAAAAAAAACCAGCAAAAAAAACCCAGCAAAATATACATGCATGTAGCTATAGGCGGTAACAACGAGCCGTTTCATGGGCTTGGTCCAACACCTCTCCTATCGGCGAAGTGAGCGAGACGCTCACTAGAAGGGAGTTAGACCATCTCCGATGTGGCACTTATGCCATACGTTGGGGATAAAGTTCCCAGCCATTTCGCCAAAACCCGCTTTAATCTCAGGATTTGATGTGACGTTGCTGCATCTTTTGGAGTCCGGACACCTGCAGCTATTTATACGTACAAAGAACATCTGAAAGTGGGCTAAACGCCTTTGAAAGGCTATTAGCATGCAAAGTGAAAGGACATGCAGTGCCCCCATGTGTGGTTTTGATAATTGATGACATTTTTATGGACTAATGGTTGCATTGAGTTATATTTAAAGGATTTGTCCATAGGCATTTCTTGAAGTACATGTGTTGGTTTCAAGGAGTTTTTGAGTTGACCAAGGTGGTATTAAGGAATTATCCAAAGATTGGTCATAGAGTTGGAAAGAGTCAAGGTTGATCAAGACTAAGTACAGAGAGTGATTCAAGTTGATCATCACACAAAGCGTAGAAGATACACCGAGTGGGATCAAGTGATCTCATGGTATGGTAAGCATTGTACATTGTGCTTTGTGTACTAACCCATGGTCTATGTGAGAGTTCTATGTGGGGTTAGGTACGTGTTCATGGGCTTGCGTCAAGAGGAAGATATCACTCAACCAATGGAGAGGATGACATCAAGTGGTGATCGTCATCAAGATTGTCGTGCTCAAGTTCAAGTGGAGCATCACGAAGAGATCAAGTTCTTGATGCTTGCCATCCATTGTGGTGTCAATGGACTTGTGAAGATGTGCCGAAGAGTGGCTCACCCATAGTGGAGTATGGGGGAGCAATCATCTAGTCTTCATCGACCCAACGCAATCAAGAAAAGTGGTCCAACTTGAGGGAGTCAAGATCGTCATCATATAGCTCAAGTGGACTTCGTGCAAGGTAAAGGTTTGCCCTTGATAGGTTTTATATTTTACCAGTCACATGGTGATAGTTTGGAGACCGGGTTATAGGATCGATAGCCGTACTATCAAGGGGGCTCTCAATTGAGTAGCGTGATCGTATCATTTGTCGAGAGCTCAAACCATTGCATCCTTGCACCATATTTCTTGATTCTTATTTGTATTTTATTTTTAGGTTTTAGAGCTTGTGGTTATCTTCGTGACAAGCTCTAGTACATTGAAAACGGATTTCTTATGCTTCTTCTATCGCGTTTTCGGTGTTGGAGGTTTTACCGGTCTTTTTTAAGGAAGGGTTCTCACCATTTTCTCTTGGGCCTTTTCTAATTTCCTTCTTATTGTTAGTTCTATCAAGATTGTGTTAGCCCTTGTTGCTAGCTTCCCAACAAACTTGGTTTAGTTGAATTCGGAGTCCGTTTGCAGAAGTTGTGGCAGTTTTGGTGTTGTGAAAAGGCTGGAGCGGTACTACCGTGGACATGAGCGGATGTAATTTTTTACTACCGCTCCGGACCAAAAACTCGTCACAAGTCCAGCGGTGGTAGGCACAGATGTATTTTTTAGTACCGCTCACAAGCAGTAGTACCGCAACCCTTTGAGGTAGTACCGCAACCTGATACGTCTCCGTCGTATCTATTTTTCCAAACACTTTTGCCCTTGTTTTGAACTCTAACTTGCATGATTTGAATGAAAGTGACCCGGACTGATGCTGTTTTCAGTAGAACTGCCATGGTGTTATTTTTGTGCAGAAATAAAAGTTCTCTGGATGACCTGAAAATCCACGGAGCAACTTTTTGGAATTAATAAAAAATATTGGCGAAAGAATCAACGCCAGGGGGCCCACACCCTGTCCACGAGGGTGGGGGGCGCGCCCTACCCCCTGGGCGCACCCCCTGCCTCGTGGGCCCTCTGGAGCTCCACCAACCTCAACTCCAACTCCATATATTCACGATTGGGGAGAAAAAAAATCAGAGAGAAGGGTTCATCGCGTTTTACGATACGGAGCCGCCGCCAAGCCCTAAACTCTCTCGGGAGGGCTGATCTGGAGTCCGTTTGGGGCTCCGGAGAGGGGAATCCGTCGCCGTTGTCATCATCAACCTTCCTCCATCACCAATTTCATCATGCTCACCGCAGTGCGTGAGTAATTCCATCGTAGGCTTGCTGGACGGTGATGGGTTGGATGAGATTTACCATGTAATCGAGTTAGTTTTGTTAGGGTTTGATCCCTAGTATCCAGTATGTTATGAGATTGATGTTGCTATGACTTTGCTATGCTTAATGCTTGTCACTAGGGCCCGAGTGCCATGATTTCAGATCTGAACCTATTATGTTTTCATGAATATATGTGAGTTCTTGATCCTATCTTGCAAGTCTATAGTCACCTATTATGTGTTATGATCTGTTAACCCTGAAGTGACAATAATTGAGATATTTACCGGTGATGATCGTAGTTTGAGGAGTTCATGTATTCACTAAGTGTTAATGCTTTGGTCCGGTACTCCATTAAAAGGATGCCTTAATATCCCTTAGTTTCCAATAGGACCCCGCTGCCATGGGAGGGTAGGACAAAAGATGTCATGTAAGTGGTGACATGAAGAGAGCCATCTCTATATTTATTTCGATCGGCTTGAAGAGAGCCATCCAGTGGTGACATGAACTCATAATTTTAACATCAACTCATTATAGCCTCAAGTCACTCTTTGCGATCATGCCATTTTCGAGCGTTAACACATGCCGCCCTATTTTTTTGGCAAAGCTAGCGTGCCGAAAAATAACTTGTACCGTGTTGGTTATAAGGACGCTGTCAACACTCCATCGGCCACTTTGCATGTGCTTAGGGCGATAAATATATATCGGCCATTATTTGATTGAATCCTTGATGCAAACTTTGGTGAAACCTTCTCAACTCCATTAACAATCCAATGATAAAGTTCCATAGATATGTGTCTCAAGGTCATCCTAAGTACCATATTATTCACCCCTTTCCTAGGATTTTGCAGATAATCAACAATAAACTTTCTCCAATCCTTACTTTCGCCTGCATAAGAAAAATTCATTAGTGGCCGAAGCGGTGGACTTTGGTTCGACCTTACCTATTCTGACGAGACTAAGCATCAGCTATTGATAGAAATACAATGCACCATGAGTAACATAGTAGCCGGATGCTTTGTTGTGCCAACTCTTTTGAATTGTCATGTCTAGATGTGGGAATAATTTCAAAGCAACCCAAGGAGGATATTACATCTAGACGTGCCTCAAGATAAATTATATGTGATTCGTCAAAACATTGGTAACCCTGGATATTTGTTGCACTACTCATAACGAATCACCGAAAGCCTCAATATGTATAGCACCTATAGTAAGGAAAAGATTCAATTCGAATAACAATGCATATTCGGCTTTGATTAATTGTGCATAAAAATATTCTAAGCGGCACAAGGCTTCAAAAATAGTACCATAAGGAGATATATAAACAACACCAACACTTTGGCCATTGCTACTAACTGAGCCATCAAAACATAATCTCCATAGTACTAGAGAGATAAGGCTAATATCAATATTATGCATGTCATTAATCTGATGTTCAGTAACAAAATTATCTATGATTTGGCCTCTTATAGATCTCAAAGATGCATAAGCCAAATCATATCCAAACAAAATATAAGCCCACTAGCCAATTCTGCAACTATTAATTGGTCTATGCAGCATGTATTCAATGACATCGGTCATGATGTCTCAACTCCATTCAAATATAAATTTCCATGAGCACGTATCTTGTCTCGCTCTTCAATCGAACTAAGGACGATGTCAGAATACTACACCGGCCATGCATTGATATATTCTTAGGACGATAGATAAATATCGGCCATTACCATGTAAACTTCGTTCAACACATATGACCGAAACAAACAAATGAGACGAATCAAGTATTTCGGCCTTTTGGATCAATAACAAACTTGTAGCTAATCAAACGTATAGTGATTTGGTAATACCCTTTCATGATGTAAGAAATTATATTGCATCCATGGATTAAAATAAGCCCATTGAGGGTTACCAATCATACCTGATGACGAATTCCATGGCATAGGCGTTAATGGCATAGTTGAAGAATATGGATAATGTGTAGACCGAAGATGCTGAAACCTTCAGCTTGGTCCTTCATAGTTTTCACTCTTTTCCTTATTCACCTTTGCCACACTTCTTGTAATGGAAGCTTGCACATAATTCTTATTTTGAGCACTTCCTTTGGGAACCCATGCCATATTCCTTTCCTCAAGTTCTTGTGCACTAAGTTTTTGTAATTTCTTTTTTTGCCAATATGATAAGCCGAGTGGGCACTCCGTCTGTGATTTTGTTTGAAGCGATGGCAATTCTTGTTTTACCTTGTGCACTCTCAACTTCTTCTCTTCATATTTGGCACTTGATTGACTCTCAACAATTGATTGCTTCATCTCATTGCATGTAGTAGCCAATGTCAACATTTTCATTGGCTTTTTTCATTTGAGTTCAAATTCGAAGTAGCACTCTTACGACCATCTCTTTTTACGTGGTAAACTTGCTTGACTACCTCTTTCTTCTTACTTGAGCTCCGGACTGATTCCTTATGATTGAAACGGTCTTTAACATATGATTGTTTAAATGTTGTTTTTCTCGGAGCTGCATAATATTGGTGAGATGGTCTAAAATAAGATTGAGAATGTGCCCTTGTATCATACCTGTCCCATGATGGAGATGGATCTACATGAGCATGGGGAGGCATCCACGACATTGGCATTGGCGGCCCAAAATAAGGATATGAATATGTTGCATAAAAATTCTCACTTTGCCAATACCAATCCTTATATTTGCGCCTTGGGGGTAATCTTGGTTTCTTTGCATGATTCGGCCGATAAGAATTCTTCTCCTCACTCTTCTTTTGATATTTTTCCAATATTTCAGCGAAGGTGATTTTTGATCTCTTACACTTGCGCTTATTTCGGCCTTTGTTTTCTTTTGGTTTGCTTTCATCGATCGTTGGATTTTCTTGCTGCCCCCAGTCCTTGGCGTCTGCATTGTAGCTTCGATGGAATTATCGCCCTCAAGATTATGTTTATTATGCTCTTCAACAACTTCTCTTCTTGAAAGCTTGATCCCATCACCTGCAGTTTTTACCTTCTCTTTAAATGGACCGGCTTGAAGCAGCCGATGCATAAATTTTTTGCTATCAGGACCAATCGGAATAGACTAGTCATCTCTTGGTGTCTCAACAAATTTCAATCGTCCTTTTTCAATGGCCGATTTAACCATTTGCCGAAATGTATTGCAATCCTCAAAATTATGTTTGAACAAATGATGCAACTTGCAATACATTCGTCCTTGGTTTGATGGCTTGATGCAGTGATCAAGAATTCTAATGTAATTATTTTTCAACAACAAATCAAAGATTTGATCACACATGTTTGAAACGAAGGTATACTTTTTTGTTTTCTAGCCGATCTTGGTGTGCGAACAGCTTCGGAGGTAAGCAAACGAATGTTTCAGATTTGGAATCTCCCTATTCGGCTATTCAATGTGCTTTGCACTCTATATCCGATGTCTTTCGATAAGATACCATAATAGCATCGGTTTTCTCAAAAGAATTTAACCTTGGCTTTAAATTTCTGAAACAATAATAGTTAGAGCATACATGTCTCAGTTGAGACCAAATGAAAGAATAGTAATAAACAAGCAAATCTACCCAATTAGATACGAACTCTAGATAAAGCAATGGGGAAAGCCCTGGCTGCAACAACAAGTCATTATTGGTCTTTATAAATGGCACAATGGGTTGACCGATATGCTCAATAACAATTTTATTGCTAACAAGTAAATTACCCTTCTTCATTGGTCTTTCAAAATTACTTGTGAGGATTTGTCTAATAGATGCATCAACAATAAAGTTGTGGCCAAATCTGAAAATAGGTAAATTACTTGACAGCCATACCTCTTCAAATATGTTGGGAGAGCATGAGAACATCTTGCTCCATCTTTGGATGGCTCCCCAACACCTTGTCATCATCTTTTTCTTGATTCCGTGCATCATTGCTTTGAAGATCCATGTCAGCCGAACTTTGTTCGGCTACTTGTTCTTGTCCTTGAGGCTTGTCAATTTCTATCGCACGGAAGTCATAGGGCAGGAAGTAGGTTCCATTGACTTCGGAAAAATCAAGCATGATTGTTTTGCTATGCTTGCCATGCCCTTTCTCAATAATGCTTGCATCTTTGGATTTGATAGATTCAGAATATATACTACTTGATTCGGCTTTTTGAACTGAAGCACCTTCATGTTCCGAATCATCCTTCTTTTCATTGATACTACCAATTGGCAACGATTATTTTATCTGAGCCAATTCTTTTTCTATTTGTTTCTGGTGGCGAGCAGCAAAATTGGCTTTAAGCTTTTTCTCAACTTCATCCCACTCTGGATATATTACCCCCCAATGCTTTTAGATTTTTTCGGCAATGACACAAGGGTGTTGTCAGAACCTTGCAATTGTGTAGGGGGTGTATAATATGATATAGTACTAGGTGAAGGAGTATCCATTGTTGTAGAACCATATTTTTGCCCGCCAATTCTATCAATTGGCAAAGATTCATCTTCTTGCAAAACTCTAGCTCTTATTGCATTATAATCAGGAACTAGCCCCTTATCATGTTCTTCAAGGCAAAGAGCACTAATCTTGTTATTTCGGGCTATATGCCTTTTTAACGTAGCCACTTCATCCTATAAGGGATTGCTCCGCGATATTTTTAGATTCTTTCGGCAATGAGGTGTTGCCGAAATTATGCAATTGCGTAGAGGATGCATCATATGCTACAATATTAGATGACGACATGTGCACTCCTGGAAAATTTTCACTTATTCGGCTATGACCATGAAGGTGCGGAGCCGAATTATGAGCATCTATAGTTGTATATGGTGCCGAAAAATTACTAAAATGAGGTGTAGCATATGACGGATGAGAGTAACTGACCGAATATCTAGTAGTAGCATGGCTAATTCTCCCATCCATCGGCAATGTTGGATTTACATATTGCAAATTAGTTGCCGATGAATAAAAGGGTGAAACACTTTCTTGTATGCTATTGGGAAGTTTAACATGAGGTGTTTCAAATTGATTAACCAAACTCATCATGTTGTTCATCGGCATATGGATTTGTGGGGTTTCCAGTGCATGAGAGTTAGGATACATATGTTGTTCGTTGCTAAAATCATAAGAATTTGAATCACGAAGATTATTTTGCATCGGCCCTTGCACATAATTAGATGCATGATTGATAAAACTAGGGCTAGCCGATACATTATGCTCATTAGGAGATCTAGAACAACATATGAATTATTTGCATCTACAAAGGGAAATTGGGTGTTCATGTTACCTTTGTAGATTGCAAACCCTAGATGACGATCTCTTCGTAGCAAGAACGGGCCGGAGACCGTTCAAAGCTTCGTCCCCAGCGGAGTCGCCAAAAAATGTGTTCGCACACAAACACGTCATCGTGTACCTCCAACGCCGAGGGTGATGCACCGCAGCTCATGTCGAAGGAGACCCGTCCGGAAGCGCGGTACGCAAGCAATCCGACGGGCGCTTTTGAGCACCCAAAACCCCACACGCACGGGAGGGACCCCGTCGGGGCGTGCGGCGGCTATGGGCTGCCCTAGGTCGACATGATCGCCCCAAGAGCCTCGAGGTTCGCCGCCCTGCAACGAAGAAGAACGAATGAAGAACGAGGAAGAAGAAAAACAAGGGAGAAGGAAAAGTAAAGGTAAAAGTGGTAGATGAATTGATCGATTGTGTGTTGTTGTTCAATCGGCCGTCACCTCTTATCTATATAAGAGGCGGATGGACTTCCCATACAAGAAAAGGACTTGCCTTGCCGTCCAAATCATCAATATCTAACCAAATTCGGACTTCTCACGACCTCCGGCCCGGATGTCCGGCTCTAGGCCCGGATGATCCGGCCTAGTCCAGTTTTCTGACAGCAGCTCACTATTTTGGCTCTAGAATCCACATACGACATCGGATGTTTTTATATCAAAATCAACCGTCTTGACGAGACGCACAATTTTCATGTTGAACCCTTTTTGATCTGAGGCTATCTTGAGGGTGTTTCGGGCCGTTTTCTAAAGTCTGCAGCAGAAAAACTTGTCCGAACATCCGGATGATTGCCCGGATTGTCCGGCCTTTACCAAGATCATCCGGGACATGACCCAGATCATCCGGCTTCAGCATCAACCTTATGGAATCTTGGTGCTCCAATTACCCGGATGATCCGGCCAACATTGCTGCAGCGCACGGTTTTGCCTATAACTTTTGCATACAACCTCGTATGGGGACGATCTTTATATCAAAATCCTCCGTTTTGACAAGACGAAGAACTTTGCAGTTGTAATTTTTCCATCAGAGGCCATCTTAATTAGGTTCCATGCCATTTTTAATCTGGTGTCAATACGAGCATGTCTAAGATTGGCATATCTGTTGCATATGAGCTTCGTTTTGGAGCATCTCTATATTTATTTTGATCGGCTTGAAGAGAGCCATCTAGTGGTGACATGAACTCATAATTTTAACATCATCTCATTATAGCCTCAAGTCACTCTTTGCGATCATGCCATTTTCGAGCGTCAACAGCGGGCCGTGTCCGCCGGCCCCGTTGCCGCGGACCCACTTCATGGTGACCTTCTTGCCGGTGCGGCGGTTGCGCGCCTTGAACACCTCGCCGTAGGTGCCTTCTCCGAGCACCTCAAGCTTCTCGTAGTCGGTGATGCTCCCGAACACGTATCGGGGCTTCTTGCCGCCATGGACGCGCGGTTCTTGTCCCGCCGCCGGGCGCTTGCGGATGGCTGTCGGTATGATCTGAGCTTAGAACGCGCGCCGAGAGCAGATCAGGGCAGAGGGGCGGGGATTCGTGTGCGCCGGGAGCAGAGGAGATCGAGGTGGATGAGAGGAGCGATCGAGGATGAGGATTGAGGAGGATAATGATCGAGGATGAGGAGGATCGGGGCTGTTTTATGGGCAGCGCCAGCGCGCGACTCCGACTTGGCGCGGGATTCAGACAGATTTCATACGTGTCGCGTTTACGCGGGTGACTCTCTCAGTCGCAGGGATAGTTCACTTTGAAATCTCTTCGTCACGCGCAAGCCAACTCGTACGGGTTTTTCCCTCAAAAACAATACTAATTCAGGTTTTTCTTTCCGACCTATCGAGCCGTTCATCATTTATTTTTATTTTTTATTTTCGCGTTTTCTCTCCTTTTTCTTCTCTTTTAATTATTTTTTATTTTCTATTGTAACAAATACAAGATTTAAATAAAATGTTGAAACACTCCTTAAAATTTCAAGAAATATTTTAACTGTGTGAACACTTCCTAAAAATTACATGAATATTTCTATAATATACATCAACACTTTTTCCCATCAAATCAAGGTTTTTCAAATGTGTGAACACTTCTTTTCCCCTTTTCTATATGAAAATATATGAATATTTTTTTAAATGTGTGAGAAGTTTTTTTATGTAATACATGAAAAATTATTTCAGAGGCATGAACACTTTTTAAATTACATGAAGATTTCTAAATGTGAGGATACTTCTTTTAATTATAAAAACATTTTTAAGTACATGTTGAATAAAAAATAATACATGATAAACCTTTTTTTAGTTGTACTATGAACAAATAAAAATGTGATGAATATTTTTTAGTGCATGCTTGAACATTTTTAATAAATGATAAAACATTTTTATGAAATGCACTATGAACATTTTCCTAGTACATGATGACCATTATTTTAGTACTAGTTGAACAATTTCTAATACATTGTAAAAATTATTTTACAAATATATACTCCCTCCATTCCTAAATGTAAGTCTTTTTAGAGATTCCAGTACAAACTACATACGGATGTATATAGACATATTTTAGAGTGTAGTTCACTCATTTTGCTCTGTATGTAGTCCATAGTGGAATCTCTAAAAAAATTATATTTAGGGATGGAGGAATTAGTTTGTAGAACATTTCAACAATATATATAAAAAGGGTGAATGAAAGAACAATGAGTAAATAACCAGGAAAATGTACAAAGTAGAGTATGTACCTGTAAACGGTAACGACGAGGTGTTGTTCATGGGCTTGGCCGAACTCCTCACATGTTCAGGGACATGTCACTTTGAAATCGCTTCGTTACCCGCAAGCCATCTCGTATGGGTTTTTCCTTTCCAACCCATCCGGCCGTTCATCATTTTTCTTTATTTTTTATTTTCGCGTTTTCTCTCTATTTTTTGTTCCCTTTTATTAATTTTGAATTTTTCTACTGTAACAATAAAATAAAGAAAATGTTGAAACACTTTTTAAAAATTCAAGAAGTATTTTAACTGTGTGAACACTTCTTGAAAATTACAGAATATTTTTACAATATACATCAACAATTATTTCCCTCAAATCAAGGTTTATAAAATGTGTGAACACTTCTTTTTCCTTTTTCTATATGAAAATATGTGAATATGTTTTTTAATGTGTGAGCAGTTTTCTATATAATATATGAAAATTTATTAGAAAGGCATGTACACCTTTTAAAATCACATGGAGATTTTTAAATGTGTGGACACTTCTTTTAGTGATACAGACATGTTTTTAATACATGATGAATAAACTTTAATACTCCCTCTGTAAAATAGAGACCTTAAATGTCTTATATTAGTTTACAGAGGGAGTACATGATAATCTTTATATAATTACACTTTGAATTTAAAAAAAAATGTGATGAATATTTCCTTATTGCATGCGTCGACATTTTTAACACACGATAAAACATTTTTTCTCTGAAATACACGATGAACATTCGCTTAGTAGATGATGACCATGTGTTTTAGTAGAAGTTGAACAACTTTTTATACATTGTAGAAAAAGTTTTTTTACAAATATATAGCTTGTAGAACATTTCTGAAATATATAAAAAAGGTCCATGAAAAAAAACAGCAAAAACAACCCAGCAAAATGTACAACTAGCCGTTCTTCATGGGCTTGGCCCAACACCTCTCCTACCTGCGAGGTGAGCAAGACGCTCACTAGAGGGGAGTTAGATCATCTCCAACGTGGCACTTATGCCATACGCTGGAGATCAAGTTCCCAGCCATTCCGCCAAAACCCGCTTTAATCTCAGGATTTGATGGGGCGTTGCTGCATCTTTTGGAGTCCGGACACCTGGAGCTATTTATACATACAAAGCACATCTGAAAGTGGGCTAAACGCCTCTGAAAAGGCTATTAGCATGCAAAGGTAAGCTCTTCACCAGGCGCTTGGTTCATTTCTTTCTTTTTGTTGCCAGTGTAAGGGGGAACCTCCTATTTAGCGACCTACGCGCTGAATATGCAGGAAACGTGCACCCCCTCCCTCCCCCCGCCCACAATTTGGGCTCGCCCATGTGCGGGTGCGTTGCGCCCCTATTTTATTCCTTTCCATTTTTCCTTCAGTCTTTTTTGCTTCATATTGTTCAGGATTTCAAAAAAATGAATTTAAAAAATATAAAAAATTAAAAAATGCACATAGATTAATAAAATGCCCGTGAGTTCAAAAAAATGTTCTAAATTAGAAAATTGTTCACTAATTAAAAAAAACATGATTTTGAAAAACGATGGTGAATTCAATAAATGTTCGTGAATTCGAAAATATTATCCAAATTCATATAATGTTCAAGAATTTCAAACAATGTTCTAAATTCAAGAATACATGGATTAAAAATTTGTTTGCAAGTTCAAAGAGTGTTTATGAATTTCCAAAAAGGTCCACAAATTTGAAAATATGTTTACAAATTTTAAAATACGTTTGCAAATTTGAAAAATATGTTTGTGTCTTTGGAAAATGTTCCCAACTTTTTTAAAAAAGTTCATTCAAAACATGTTCATGAAAATTGAAAAATGTTTGTGATTTCAAAAAAAATGTTCACTACTTTATTGAATTCAAAAAAATGTTCACTAATTTATTGAATTCACAAAAATGTCCAAGAATTGGAAAAAATGTTCAAAAATACAAAAATTGTTATTGAATTCTTAAAAATGTTTGTTAGTTTGAGAAAAATTATGACCTCTAAAATATAACCACTAGTTTCAAGAAATATTCATGAATTTGAAAAGTTGATCTCGACTTTGAAAACTGTCTGCTACTTTGAAAAATGTTCATGATTTAAAAATTGTTTGTGGTTTTCATAAAAGTTCATGAATTAAAAAATTGTTCATAATTTTTAAAAAACTTTTGAATCCTTGTAAAAAATTTGTGAATTTTAAAAATAAAACAAAAAATAGAAAACGTAAATAAGAAAGAAAAAAGGAAAAATGAAAAGGAAAGAGAAAGCCCGAAGAAAAACAAAGGAAAATGAAAAAAACAATCCAGGGGTTCTAGAACCTTCCCAAAACAGGTGGGGAAGAAATGGGCCGGCCATGCAGAGGGCCAGGCGATCGAGGGTCTTCGCTATTCAGTGACCTACGCGCCAAATATGACTAGCCGTGTAAGTGCCTTAGCATTGGAGATGGCTTTTTAGAAGCACCCATAAACCGACCCCTCGTAGGGATATTTCTACAATTGATTTTTCAACCTTCTACTGGCTAGTGCATCTTGTTGGCATGAGAAAATAGTCAATAGATGGAGCTATCAGTCTCCATGGACCAAGACGGAATGGCGCACTGGATATATTTGGTACTTCGTCCATTCCATAATGTAGTGCACCCATTCTTTTCAAGATTCAACCTTGACCATAAACATAAATAATTTTACTGAAAATTTATATCTTTGAAAACTTCTTCCAAATACAAATTTAAAGGTATCTATCATGCTCCCGCTGTAGTCACCCATGTTGGTTAAATTTATGGTCAAAGTTGAATCTCGAAAAGCGTGGGTGCACTACATTATGGAACGGAAGGAGGATGTACCAATCCAATTGCTCATGATAGAGACAAAGCTAGAAACCGTATTCCTATTCGTACCCCTTTATATCTAGTTGACGACTAAGGAAAGAGAAGATGTTGCCGAGAAAATGTGCCAATGAAGGCCGAGCTAGCTTGCTAAAGAGGATCAACCAGCACCAGTGATAGCTCAATAGGCCTGATACTAATCAGGCTGCAGGTGGGACTGATAATGGGCGTCCCTCCACATTGCACTTAATCCCAACATGCTTTGGTGGGTGATAGCCAACAATTCAGTAAAACTTATGTGGGATAAGTGGGCACAAGCGGGATCCCACTTCCGAAAGGTATATATAATCCAGTTTAGAAACTATGAGCAGATATGAACAAAGAGCGTATCCAACATGTAGATATGAACAATGGGTGTCTACAACATGCATATATGAAGATTCGTTGCAAGTTAGAAATCATCTGGAAAATAATATAGCTTTGGTTCATGCTACATGCAACCAGACTGTAGCACCATCTATTGCTTCAGAAATGAACATCACTTCATTAATAAACACCACAAATGACGGAAAGTTTGTGAACATCACTTTAGAAGTCTACATACTATAAACATGGTTGACATGAGCATTTATTTCTTCCCATTCTGAATATCTCCAAGATGTTGAAGCCTCTTGTTGACATGGAATTTCGCCAAAGCAAATCTATTATCAAAATATGATAAAGTCAAATTATAAAATAAAAATGGCAAAGTGCCAAATAGTCAGAGAAAATGACTGATGAATTGTGATCACTCAATACAAAATTACAAGAAAAAGGTAAATAAATAAAAGAGCGGTAATAACTGCAAAATGTGTATATCCCAATAAAGTTATAATTAGCGGGACAGATGGCCCGCATGCATGCACGCCATCACCAGCGATGACAATGCCAACATAAAATTGTCATGAGTGGCGCTAATATCGCCAAAGTATCAACTATATGGTAAATGTTTGGCCTTATTCCATCGACAAGGTGAAATATTGACGTGGCGCATAAAAAATATCGTGCTAATGAAATATATATGCGGTGTACTTTGTCAAATATCCATCTCATATCACATATAATTCTAGATCTTGAGTTTCATGCAAAAAATAATAATTAAGTGTACACCCACACCATAAACCTTAATGAGCCGTTAATTAATAGTCGATTAAGGCCTAGCCCCTTAAAATATGGTTATGCTGCATGCATGCATATGGGTAGGGTGATGGTAAGGCCCACATATTAATTAGAATGAAAAAAATGACTTTAGCCCACACCGGTTAGCACAGACATAGTGGAGTTGGCCAGTCAAACTACCATGGGATTAGCTGGTGATTAAAAAATAAATAAAAACAAAAGAAAAGCAGCCCACGCTACCACGATCTCCCGCGATGGAGGATGTGGGTGCACGCGTATCAATGCTCCGCTGCTCTCTGCCCTATAAATAGTTGGCATCTTGGTTGCTCTAGGCTCGGCTCTTCATTCTTTCCTCGCCACTCTTAAGTCACACACACAATACATAGAAGCACACAAAGAGAGAAGGAGTCAGGCCTCGTACTTGCTACAAATTTAAATGTGAGATTCATGGCTCTCCTCTAGCCCTTGGTTTGGCCATAGAGTATAGGCTAGGGAGCTTACTTCTTCCTCCTCTCCTAAAACTCTAGCCCTTGCTTCAGCCATCATGGTAAAAACCAAGGAGCATGCTTCATCTCCTAAAAATTCCTGCCCTTGGTTCGGCCATCGTGCTACAAGCCAAGGTGCTTGTTTCATCTACCTTTAGTTTTGTTCCTTGGTTCGACCATCATGGTATCGGCCATTTCCCCTACTTTCCTCCACATTTTATCAATTGGTCATGCTAGAGACAAAAACAGTCATGGGTAGTTATAAGGATGGTATCCTTCCAAATGGGATAAGAGAATTCTTATTAGGCTCTTTCTTTCTCTCAATTGAAGAAGTAATTGGAAAATAAAACAGCAAGTACAAAAATGAGTAATAAACCCCAGTATAGACTGGTACGATTCAATTCAACATTTTGTTCATTCGGGTTTGATTGTGTCATAGTTCTATAGTTGGAATTTGGTTTATCGTTGGATGAACTGCATTGCTGATATTGATCCCAAGAAAAAAACAGTAGGTACAGCTAGTCCGTGAATAGCCAGCCTACCAAGGAGCGTGTTACATCCACCTCAAGGTTTGTCCTTGGTTCGACCATCGCGGTATGATCCTAGGAGCATGCATGTTTCTTTTACATGTTGCATATGCTTCGTCCTAAAGATCTTCTTCTGGGTTCGGTCCCCTTAGCGATACGAGTCAGGATGAACGTCTCATTCCTTGCTTTGGTCCCTATAAGTGGATGCAAATGAAGAGAGTGTCATAGGTATGAAAACCTTATAAAAAATTGTCTTGCTTTGGTCATCATCAACGAAATTGATATGACTAAGTTGGAGCCAAATTACAAATGTGCTAAACTAAATTCATAACAAAATTCTTGTTCGGTTACGCTCCGGACATTATGTGTCACACTAGTTGTAATTCGGACAAGAATGTATGAAAACTTTCCTTCAGTTGGTTACGCTACTCGTGGGCACAATCTCCACGCTACACAGAGCTAGTAGTAATACAGGCAAGGCTAAGGGTAGAGCTTCATTGGGGCCGAACTGGCCCATGGCCCGCCCAGGATTTTCATGATTTTTCATATACCTATGCACTCAGCCCAGTTCCCTCAAGAAAAAAAAATAATATTTGGCCCATACCACCACATTGCACTACCAATCGAGCCAAGCCTCCAAGGTCTCGCATGAGCACACACAATAGGAGCAGCCGCCGCTAGCCGACAAGGACTATGCCATCGCCGTCGCATCTCAAGCAGGCGCAGATCTCGTGTCACACAACTAGCCCCCACCCCCTCCCCCCGGGCTCCAGCCTCCGCACCGTCCAGTCCTAGCACTAACCATCGGGATCATGTCATTGTGCCGTCCAGATGGCTCTGGTCCCTGCCTCATCACATATTCACAGCAGTCAGCTGGGTAATTTGTAATTACTTTGGAGCAATGTGTTTCCTTGCAAATTCGTACCTAATGCTTAATAGTGTTTTTAAACCATGCAAGAGGCTGCAGCAATATATTATAGAGAACTTAATTGTGCGTTTTAGTGTATGAAGATCATTGAAACAAGGTTGCGTAATAATGTAGAAGATGAGTATCTTGCCAATAACATGTTTGTTAACTTATAGGGTGAAATTCATGAGAACAAAAGGTACAATAGTGACTAATGCCTAAAATTTTTGTGCTCTTTTCAACATGGCCCACCCAACATTTTCTTTGAAGCTTCGCCACTCAGCAAGGCAAAAATCAATTTAAAATCCATGTACATGGTACACATGCAAAGGCCAAAATCATGCAAGATGTATTATAAAACATGTTGCATCATAAAAAAAATCTTACTTTTTTATGCTATATGCAGACAAGATATTAGTGTTACGCGGTGTTACTAGTAATACAAGTGAGATAAAACTAAATAAATTTCAAAGCCACAAAATTTTGTCAGTCATGTTAAATATATTATAAATGCTCCAGAGCCTAAACTGTTAGCATCATCACAATTGTGTATCACAAACTCGCTTTACTTGGGTTATGCTACACACGAGCGCCAATTGAATGATGCTATGTGGGGTTAGTTTTAATACCATGTAAGGTACAAATATAAATAAATAAAATGATAAATATCATATGACACATGCAATATCATAATTGCTCCACAAACCTTTAATTCGTTACGCTACACGTGGGCACTATCTTAGTGCTATGCGGTGTTAGTAGTAATACAGATAAATAACTTAATAAAATAGGTTCATGCCACATCCACATATGTATACATAATTCATGCAAAATACATGATAAGACATATTCCATGTAGCCCATGTAAGCTTTGAACAAACAACTATGTCATATGAAAACTCCACCCGGCTGAGGCTACATGTAGGTCTCATATTATTGCATCACGTAGTTTGTTTCGATACTGTGTGAAGTCAAAATCAACGAAATATGACACATATCACATGCACCATAGAAAGCATCAAGATTGTGTCAGAAAGCTTCAGTTTCGTTATGCTACACGTGGGCACCACATTAGTGCTATGCGATGATACTAGTAAAGTGATGAGAAAAAACTTGTTAAAATTAGCATGTCATATATATTCATGCCACCAAAGCTAGGTATATCACACCAAATCCCCAAGGGAAAATATACACGCATCCTATGTGCTGAACATAGTATAAAACCATGCCTAGCCATCATATAAATGAGGTTGAACACGAATAAATTTATTGCATGCTAGAAAAATATACTCTAAAATATAAAACATGAAATCAAGGAGAAGTAATTGCATGAAAGCAAATTTCAAGTTTATCAAGCAGGAGCTCATTGTCGACCGTGAGGAGGATTTCTCTTGTAGCATATTGATAACCCACAAGTATAGGGGATCGCAACAGTTTTCAAGGGTAGAGTGTTCAACCCAAATTTATTGATTCAACACAAGGGGAGCCAAAGAATATTCACGAGTATTAGCAATTGAGTTGTCAATTCAACCACACCTGAAAGACTTAATATCTGCAGCAAAGCTTTTAGTAGCAAAGTAGTATGGAAGTAACGGTAACGGTGATAACAGTAACAGTAGCAGTTTTGTAGTGATTGTAATAGTGGCGACGACAAAGTAACTTAGCAAAGATCAATATGTGAAAAGCTCGTAGGCATTGGATCAGTGATGGATAATTATGTCGGATGGCATTCATCATGCAACAATTATAACCTACGGTGACACAGAACTAGCTCCAATTCATCAATATAATATAGGCATGTATTCCGTATATAGTCATATGTGCTTATGGAAAAGAACTTGCATGCCATCTTTTTTCCTACCCTCCCGTGGCAGCGGGATCTTGATGGAAACTAAGGGATATTAAGGCCTCCTTTAAATAGAGAACCGGAACAAAGCATTAGCACTTAGTGAATACATGGACTCCTCAAACTACGGTAATCACCGGAAAGAATCCCAATTATTGTCACCTTGGGGTATGCGGATCATAACTCGTAATAGGTGTCTACAACTTGCAAGATCAGATCAAGAACACATATATATTCATGAAAACATAATAGGTTCAGATCTGAAATCATGGCACTCGGGCCCTAGTGACAGGCATTAAACATAGCAAAGTCATAGCAACATCAATCTCAGAACATAGTGGATACTGGGGATCAAACCCTAACAAAACTAACTCGATTACATGATAAATCTCATCCAACCCAGCAGGCCTACGATGGAATTACTCACTCCCGACGGTGAGCATCATGAAATTGGTGATGGAGGAAGGTTGGTGATGATGATGGCGATGAACCACCCTCTCCGGAGCCCCGATGAAGAACAGGAGGAGGCGGCTCTGTATTGTAAAACGCAATGAATCCTTCTCTCTGATTTTTTCTCCCCGAATAGGGTTATATAGAGTTGGAGTTGAGGGCGGAGGAGGACTAGGGGGCCCACAAGCCCTCTAGGCATGCCCCAGGGGGGCGCCCCCCAGGCTTGTGGCCTCTGGGTGGACCCCTCTTGTTAATTCTTGCGCCAGTATTTTTATATGTTCCACAAAAAATTTCCATAAATTTTTAGGTCAATCCAAGAACTTTTATTTCTGCACAAAAATAACACCATGGCAATTCTGCTGAAAACAACGCCAGTCCGGGTTAGTTCCATTCAAATCATGCAAATTAGAGTCCAAAACAAGGGCAAAAGAGTTTGGAAAAGTAGAGACGATGGAGACGTATCAACTCCCCCAAGCTTAACCCATTGCTTGTCCTCAAGCAATTCAGTTGACAAACTGAAAGTGACAAAGAAAAACTTTTACAAACTCTATTTGATCTTGTTGTTGCAAATATGTCTAATTGTTGTTCAGTTTTCAGCAAAGATTATGAACTAACCACATTCACAATAACATTTTGGTCTCACATTTACTAATATCAATAGCATAACCAACTAGCAAGCAATAATAAGATATCTCGGATGATAACTCTTTTTTCAAAACAATTGTGATATAATATGATATAATGATATCTCTCTAGCCCTTTCTAAGACCGCAAAATATAAATGCAGAGCACCCCTGAAGACCAAGGACTGACTGGACATTATAATTCGTGGCAAAAGAGATCCAGTCACAATCATACTCAACATCAATTAGTAACAAAGCATATGAATGACAGTGGTGCTCTCTAGCTGGTGCTTTTTATAAGAAGATGATGACTCAACAATAAAAGTAAATAGATAGGCCCTTCATGGAGGGAGGCAGGGATTTTGCAGAGGTGCCAGAGCTCGAAGCTTTTAAAATAGAGATGAACATAATTTTGAGCGGTATGCTTTCATTGTCAACATAACAACCAAGAGATCTCACTATCTTCCATGCTAGATACATTATAGGCGGTTCCCAAACAGAATGGTAAAATTTTTACTCCCTCTCCACCAACAATCACACTCCACGGCTAGCCGAATCCACAGGTGTCGTCCATACCAACAACAGTCCTGGGGGAGTTTTGTTTAATTATTATATTTTGATTTGATTTTGAGCATGGAACTGGGCATCCCGATTACCAGCCACTTTGTCATGAATGACAAGTGAATCAACACTCATCGTGAGAATAACCCACCTAGCATGGAAGATACTGACAGCCCCCAATCGCTATATGAGCAATCCGGGCATACGGAACAGATTATTATTTGAAGGTTTAGAATTTGGCACATGCAAATTTACTTGGAATAGCAAGTAAATACCGCATATAGGTAGGTATGGTGGACTCATATGGAACAAATTTGGGTTTAAGGAAGTGGATGCACAAGCAGTATTCCCGCTTAGTACAAGTGAAGGCTAGCAAAAGATTGAGGAGCGACCAACTAGAGAGCGACAATAGTCATAAACAAGCTTTGAGATTAATCAACATTGAATGCAAGCATAAGTAGGATATAAATCACCATGGACATAAATATCGTGGAGGCTATGTTGTTTTCGTTTCAACTACATGCGTGAATATATGCCAAGTCAAGCCACTTGAATCATTCAAAGGATGATACCATCCTATCATACTACATCATAACCATCTTAAAATGCATGTTGACACTAAAGACAAACCATTATACACTCCTAGCTAATTTAGCATGGCATGAGTAACTATAATCTCTAAATGTCATTGCAAACATGTTTCATTCATAATGGGCTGAATCAAAAACGATGAGCTAATCATATTTACAAAAACAAAATAGGTCGAGTTCGTACCAACTTTTCTTCATCTCAATCACTTCATCAAATATCGTCATTATTGCCTTTCACTTGCATGACCGAACGATGTGGATAATAATAAGAGTGCACGTGCATTAGACTAAGCTGGAATCTGCAAACATTTATTCAAAGGAGAAGACAAGGTAATATGGGCTCTTTGTTAGATCAATAATAACGCATATCAGAGCCACTCAAGATTTTCATCGCGGTCTTCTCCTCATGACCCAAAGAAAAGGAAAATAATTTCAAAGAAACACATTGAAATATTTTTGGAGTTTTTGTTTTTCTGAAGAAAGTAAAACGAAAACGAGAAAAACTATTTACACGGGAAAGCTCCCAACAAGCAAAAGAAGAACGGGAAATCTTTTTGGGTTTTCTTTTAATACTGCTACTAAATAAACTAGAAAGAAAAACTAAAAAGAAGCGAGAACTAATTTTTTTATTTTCTCAAAGTTTTTCAAACACACAAGAAGCAAGCAAGAAAAATAAACTAACATGGATAATACAATGGAAAGGTATGAACACCGACAACTGGAACGAGTGTGTGAACATAAATGTAATGTCGGTGAGAAATACGTACTCCCCCAAGCTTAGTCTTTTGGCCTAAGTTGGTATAGGGCCACGGCTGGAAATAACCCTCTTGGTGATACGGCGGAGGGTCCTCAGGGTTCCACTGGTTGGCGAGCTCCTGTGGCTCCCACTGATAAACAAGCTCCTGATATGGATTAGGAACTGGTAGTGGCTCAGGTGTTGGAGGTTGCGTTAAGCTCCAGTATGCATAAATGTCCTCGGGCATAATGGTGTACTTGCTTGAATGAATATCGAACAAAGAAGGTGCATGCAAAGTAATAATCTCACAAGTACCATGGCTACATACTAGGTTGTAGAGGAGCCTCTTGTCAGCATCTTTCATAATAAAATCATGTGATACCATACTAGAATAGTTTAAATACTTAGTGGGTAACAACATCTCCTCCTCCTCATCAAGCCTAATGGGTATCTCAAAATGTCTAGCAAGGCAGGAGGCATAGAAACACCTCCAAAAATAGTACCCTTCGAACGGTTTGTGTTCAACCGTCGAGCAACAATAGCGCCCAAACTAAAATATCTATCAACAAATAAAGCATGGCGCAGAATGGCAAGGTCAGGCGCATTGAGGCCTCCACTCCCCCACGTCCAATCAAACATCTCCCAGGAAATAATGAATAATAGCGTAAAACAGGAAAAATGTAAACTAGCCACTCTAGCCTCTGACAGTCCTCTCTCTTCCCCCATAGTACTTTCAGCAATGAAATCCTCCACATCCCTAGGACATGGCTCACTGATGCTGCCCTCATAAGGTATTTTGCAAACATTGCAAAAATCATAAAGTGTCATTCGCTTATGCACATCATACAAGTGAAATTCTACCATGGGAGGACCCTTCCTAGAATGAAAGTGAAAATTTTGCACGAAGGTATTAGTGAGTAGGAGGTATTGGTCACACTTATCTTGGAGGAAGGCGGTGATGTCGGCATTCTCCGCCAAATAGTAGAAGTCATCATAAATTCCTGCCTCCCTCAAGAATGTATCTCTGGGCCATTCACATGGCCGAACCTCCGCAGCACGAGGAAGATTGTACTTGGGCTTCTTTTTCTCCCCATTCTCATTTTCTCCTGAATTTCGGCTTGGAGAGCCTCTTAATCACCTCTTCATGGTTTCCTTTTCCTTTGAAAATTTCTGAAATTTTTAGTGGCTCAAAACAAAAGTGAACCAAACTCAAGAAAACTAATAGCAACTACCCCACAAGTATCTAGAGGCTATATCATGCAACAAAACTACTTTGGACCATCTAAATTTGACATGCAAGCTCAAGAATATGGTCACCACAGCAACAAAAAATTGCAATATATAAATCACTAGAACAAAAACTAATTGGACCATTGGAGGAGTCACATATCGAAGAACAATCCCCCGAAAAAGTTTTGCAAATGGAGCTTTGAGCAAGGAGATCGAAGATGGCAGCAAGATGAGCAAGAACACGGGTTTGAGCAACGGGATGATTTTTTCTGGAGGAAGACGAAGTGGATGGGTGATGGCATAAGTGAGGGGGACCCACGTGGGACCCACAAGCCCTATTGGCGCGCCCAGGGGGTGGGCGTGCCCTGTGGGCTTGTGGCCCACTGGTGCACCTCCCTGAGGTGTTTTCAGTGCCAGAAATTCTTAAATACTATGGAAAAAGTCATACTAAATTTTCAGGGCATTTGGAGAACTTTTATTTTCTGGTCATTTTTTCTTGCATGGATAATTCAGAAAACAGAAAAATAATAGCAATTCTACTTTATTTATTCTAAATAACATAGAGTAAAAGTTGGGTACAGAAAGCTGTGCTTCTAAATTCATCCATCACATGCCCATCAAAAGGAATCCATTAATAAGGTTGATCAAGTCTTTTTACGAAACTTCTTCCGAATGACATGAAACCGGAGAATTTTTGAATAACACTAGGTTAACTCAACGGGGATATGCATGTCCCCAACAATAAGAATATCATATTTATTTTTGACACTAGGAATATGGAATTTAAAACCTCCAGTAACAATTGTTGGAATTTCTCCAATAGAGTTGATACTATTCACTTGAGGTTGTTTCTTCGGAAAGTGTACCGTATGCTCATTACCATTAACATGAAAAGTGACATTGCCCTTATTGCAATCAATAATAGCCCCTGTAGTACTCAAAAAGGGTCTACCAAGGATAATTGACATACTGTCATCCTCGGGAATATCAAGAATAACGAAGTCCGTTAAGATAGTAACATTTGCAACTACGACAGGCACATCCTCACAAATACTGATGGGTATAGCAGTTGATTTATCTGCAATTTGCAAAGTGATTTCAGTGGGTGTCAACTTATTCAATTCAAGTCTATGATGTAAAGAGAAAGGGATAACACTAACACCGGCTCCAAGATCACATAAAGCAGTTTTAACATAGTTTCTTTTAATGGAGCAAGGTATAGTTGGTATTCCAGGATCTCCTAGTTTCTTTGGTATTACACCCTTAAATGTGTAATTAGCAAGCATGGTGGAAATTTTAGCTTACGGTATCTTTCTTTCATTAGTCACAATATCTTTCATATACTTGGCATAAGGAGACATTTTTAGAATATCAGTCAAACGCATATGCAAAAAGACAGGTCTAAGCATCTCAACAAAGCGCTCAAAATCTTCATCTTCCTTTTTCTTGGATGGTTTAGGAGGAAAGGGCATGGTTTTCTAAACCCATGGTTCTCTTTCTTTACCATGTTTCCTAGCAATGAAGTCTCTCTTATCATATCTTTTATTATTAGGTTGTGGGTTATCAAGATCAATAGCAGGTTCTATCTCCACATCATTATCATTACTAGGTTGAGCATCAACATGAACATCATTATCATCATTATTACTAGGTTCATGTTCATCACCGGATTGTGTCTCAGCATCAGAAATAGAAATATCATTTGGATTTTCAGGTGTGTATATAGTAGGTTCACTAGAAGCATGCAAGGTCCTATCATGTTTCTTTTTTCCTTTTAGAAGGACTAGACGCATCAGTATTAATTTTCTGAGAGTCTTGCTCAATTCTCTTAGGATGGCCCTCAGGATACAAAGGTTCCTGAGTCATTTTAGCACCTCTAGTCATAACTCTAACAGCAGGATCATTCATTTTATTGTTCATCTCATTATGCAAATCATTTTGTGCCTTGAGTACTTGTTCTACTTGATTTTTTACCATGGAAGCATGATTACTAACCAACTTAATCTCATTAACAGTTCTACACATATAGTCACTCAAGCGTTCAAGCATATAAGCATTTCGTTTCAATTGTCTACTAACGTATGCATTGAAGTTTTGTTGTTTAACAATAAAGTTATCAAATTCATCCAAGCATTGACTAGGAGATTTATTATAGGGAATATCACCTTCATCAAATCTATAAAGAGAGTTTACCTCTACTATTGTGTCAGAGTATTAAGACCATGTATTTTTTCAATAGGTGGTAAATTCTTAACATCTTTAGCTTCAATACCTTTTTCTTTCATAGATTTCTTTGCCTCTTGCATATCTTCAGGACTGAGAAATAGAATACCCCTCTTCTTCGGGGTGGGCTTAGGCGGTGGTTCGGGAAGAATCCAATCATTATCATTACTCAATATGTTATTCAATAATTTTTCAGCTTGTTCAACAGTTCGTTCCCTAAAAACACAACCAACACAACTATCTAGGTGGTCCCTAGAAGCATCGGTTAGTCCATTATAAAAGATATCAAGTATTTCATTTTTGTTGAGAGGATGATCAGGCAAAGCATTAAGTAATTGGAGAAGCCTCCCCCAAGCTTTTGGGATACTCTCTTCTTCAATTTGCACAAAGTTAAATATTTCCTGTAAAGCAGCTAGTTTCTTATGAGCAAGAAAATATTTTTCAGAGAAGTAATATATCATATCCCGGGGACTACGCACACAACCAGGAGCAAGAGAATTAAACCATATCTTAGCATCACCCTTTAACGAGAAAGGAAACAACTTAAGAATATAGTAGTAGATAATTTTTTCCTCATGATCTAACAGGGTGGCTACATCATTTAATTTAGTAAGATGTGCCAGAACAGTTTCAATTTCATAACAATGGAAAGGACCAGATTGAACCAAAGTAATAAACTCAGGATCTACAGAGAATTCATAATCCTTATCAGTAAAAAAGATAGGTGAAGTAGCAAACTTAGGATCATATTGCATTCTAGCATTCAAAGATTTTTCTCTCCACTTGCATAGTAATTTCTTAAGATCATCTCTATCCTTACAAGCAAGAAAGTCTATAGCTACCTCTCCATCCATAACATAACCCTCAGGTATAACAGGCAATTCATATCTAGGAGGAGAATCATAGTCTTCAGTTTCAATAATTTCATCAGTTTCAGAAATATCATCAGTTTCAGCATTCTCAATATCCTTAGCTCTAGCAAGTTGTTCATCAAGAAATTCTCCTAGTGGCAGAGTCTTATCAAGCAAAGTACTAGCATCATAAGCATCATTCATAGCAGAAGTAGCATCATCAATTACTTGCGACATATCAGAATTAATAGTAGGTGGCGGTGTCGCAAGCTTACTCAAAACAGAAGGTGAAACAAGTGCAGAGCTAGATGGAAGTTCCTTACCTCCTCTCATAGTAGAGGAAAAAATCTTGGTTTTGTTATCTTTCAGATTCCTCATAGTGATCAATAGATATAAATCCCAAGTGACTCAGAGAATAGAGCTATGGTCCCCGGCAACGGCGCCAGAAAAGGTCTTGAAAACCCACTGTCGGTGTCAAAACCGGCGGATCTCGGGTAGGGGGTCTCGAACTGTGCGTCTGAGGATCAAAGGTAACAAGAGACTGGGACACGATGTTTACCCAGGTTTGGGACCTCTTGATGGAGGTAACACCCTACTTCCCGCTTGATTATCTTGGATGAATATGGGGTTTACAAAAGTTGATCTACCTCGAGATCGTAATGGCTAAACCCTAGATGTCTAGCCTGTATGATTATGATTGCCTCAATGGATGGAACCCTCTAGTTTATATAGACACCGGAGGGGCCTAGGGTTGTACATAGTCGGTTTACAGAGGAAGAAATCCTCATATCCGAATGCCAAGCTTGCCTTCCATGCAAAGGAGAGTCCCATCCAGACACGTGAGGAAGTCTTCTGTCTTGTATCTTCATGGCCCACCAGTCCGACCCACGTCACATAGTCCGGACGCTCGAGGACCCCTTAATCCAGGACTCCCTCGGTAGCCCCTGAACCAGGCTTCAATGACGATGTGTTCGGCACGCAGATTGTCTTCGGCATTGCAAGGCAGGTTCCTCCTCCGAATACTTCAAGGTAGTCCCCGAACACAGAAAACATGTCCGGCTCTACGAAACAGACACCACACACAACCACAAAAGGGTATAATATTTAAAAAATTCCATCTACTAACAAATTTTGTGGCGAGACGTTACGTCCCTGCCTGGTCATTATTTCGAACCATGTTTTAGCATCCCGACCCACTTTACGAGATGCGGTTTTTATTGGCACATCTTGTCAAAGCAGAGATCGTACCCCCTTATCACAGGATTCTTATCAATATGGGTGTGGGTAATCCAACCGTGTCGTTTACACGATCCCTTGGGAATAGGCGAGCTTTAAGGCATGTGAGGAGGTGTTCAATATTCATTGCTTTTATAAAGGGGTACATACCTGTCTTTCTCCCTCACGCCTATTTCTTCCTCAGCCTTTCCAAACCCAAGCTCCAGCGCCCATGTTTCGATTTCTTTCATTGCTACCAAGCCTTCCAGTTATGTCCGGATCTAACTCCCAAGGCAGGTGGGTGGCTTCCTCGGTCACCGAGGAGGATATCGCTGTAACGCCCGGATAATTAAACTACAGTGATCCCATGCTAATGGTGCCACGTCACCACGGTTACAGCTACTAATTTATCGTTAGAACAAAAACCGGTCCTAAATTCAAATTCAAATTAATGATAACAATAAAGTTTTCAAAAATAAAAATAAAAATGTTTGGTTTGTACTAAATATTACAAATGTAATTATGGTGCAACAAACCCATTTTTAGAAAATGTCTAAATAATTTAAAATGAGTTAAAACAGAAAATAAAATAAATAAAAGAAAAGAGATAAAACAGAAAAACAAAAGAAAAAAAATTAAAAAAATAATAGAAGAGAAACCCCCCCGGGCTTCGGCCCAGCGGACCACAGGCCCAACTGGGCCAAACCCCCCCCAGGCCCAGCCGGCCACCCACCCCCTCACCTTATCCGCTCCCCCTCACCCCCGAAACCCTAACCATCCACCCACTCGCGCCCCCACTCCCCCTCGATCCCCTTCTCCCCCCCCACCGATCCGGATCGGGATCGGCCCCGATCCCGTCGACCCCGACGCCGGCGCCCCACCCCCACCCGACGCCGCCCCGTCCTTCCCCCCCTCCCCGACCGGCCACTCAGGACGCCGGCGCCCCCCCTCGCCGCACGCCCGACGCCCCCTCATCGCCTCGGATCCGTCCCCGTCTCCCACCTCGCCGGGACCACATCGCCGTCGAGCGCCGCTTCCTCGCCCTCCTCCTCGCCGGTCTTCTCCGGCCGCCCCCGAGCACGCTGCCTAGACCCTACGTGCCCCTCCCCCCCCGTGAGCTCCCCCCTTCGCTCCCCCTCTCCCCCTAGGTCGCCTCGGCCGTCGCCGCTCGACGTGCTCCGGCGCCACCGTCGCCCGTGCCGCGCCGGGCCGTCCCGTCCCCGACCCCTCCCCTCTCCCCCTCGCTCACTCACCGCGCCGTCCGGGCTCCGGCACGCCCGCACCTCGGCGGCGCCCGCACGCGCCCACGCGGCCACAGCCGCGGCCCCGCACGGCCGCGCCGCCCCCCTCGCACGGGCCTCGTCCCGGTTCTCCCCGCCCGCGCGGCTCGCCGTCCGCGCCCGGTGCGCGACCGCACCCCCGGCCTCCTCTCCCTCCGGCGACGTCGGCCCCTCCCCGCTTCCCCGTGCTGCTCCCCTGCCTCGGCCTCGCGCGAGCGCCCCCCCCCCGGGAACCCCGTCCCGCGCCGTTCGCCGCCTCAGCCGGTGCCCCGCTGCTGCGGTGGCCCCGTGCTCCCCCGCCCCTCTCCGTCGACGCCCCGGCTCCGGCTGCTGCGGCCGGCGTCTTCCCTGGCCGGCACCCTGCTGCGCTGGGTCAGGGGCTCGTCCGCTAACGGGCGCCCCGTAGCCCCTTGCACCCGTGCGCCCACGCCCGTTCGGGCGAGCGCCCGCACCCGCGCCCGGTCGGCCTCCTGGGCCACTGCCGGGTGGGGTCCGATGCCCTCTGGGCCACTGACTAGCGGGCCCCAGCCCCAGAAACGTTTAAAAAAAAAGAAGAAAAAAAAATAATAATATTAATAAAAATAATTAAATAAATAATAATTAAATTAATTCATTAATTAAGGAATTGATTAAGTTAATTAATCATAATTAGATTAATCAAATTAACTAATTAGTCTAATTAAACTGTGATTAGTTTAGCTAAAACCTGATTAGCCTAAACAGGGTATGACAGGTGGGCCCCGCTGGACCCACACGTCAGTTTGACCAGTCAACGCCCCTGTTGACTGCTGACGTCATGCTGACGTCATGATGACGTCAGCAAACACGGTTTTGGATAATGTTAGATTTAAATAATTAATTAAATTCCAGAAATTATTAAAATCTTTAGAAAATCATATCTTTTAATCCGTAACTCGGATTAAAATATTTTCAACATGAAAGTTGCTCAGAACGACGAGACGATTCCGGATACGCAGTCCGTTCGTCCACCACACCCCCCTAACCTATCGAACCCGCAACTTTCCCCCTCCGGCTCCTCTGCCCGAAAACACGAAACACCGGGAATACTTTCCCGGATGATTCCCCCTTAACCAGTACCACCTCTTACCACGTTAGGGCACGCCTAGCATCGCTTCTTGACATGTCTTGCATCGATATGCATCTGTTTACTTGGTATTCATTGTTTCTTCCCCCCTCTTCTCTCCGGTAGACTACGAGACCGACGCTGCTGCTGCCCAGTTCGACTACGGAGTTGACGACCCCTCTCTCTTGCCAGAGCAACCAGGCAAGCCCCCCCCCCTTGATCACCAGATATCGCCTATTCTACTCTATACTGCTTGCATTAGAGTAGTGTAGCATGTTACTGCTTTCTGTTATACCTATTCTGATGCATAGCCTGACATTGATACTACACCTGTTGATACCTTACCTACAATCCTAAATGCTTAGTATAGGATGCTAGTTTATCATCATTGGCCCTACATTCTTGTCAGTCTGCCTTGCTATACTATTGGGCCGTGATCACCTGGGAGGTGATCACGGGTATATACTATACATACTACATACTACACAGATGGTGACTAAAGTCGGGTCAGCTCGAAGAGTACCCGCGAGTGATTCACGGATTGGGGGCTGAAAGGACCTTTGTCCCGACGGCCCTCTGTGTGGATCTTTATGGCGGAGCGACAGGGCAGGTTGAGACCGCCTAGGAGAGAGGTGGGCCTGGCCCTGTTCGTCGTTCGCGGACACTTAACACGCTTAACGAGATCTTGGTATTTGATCTGAGTCTGGCTACGAGCCTTTACGCACTAACCATCTACGTGGGAGTAGTTATGGGTATCCCGACGTCGTGGTATCAGCCGAAGCACTTCAGACGTCAGCGACGGAGCGGCGCGCGCCGAATTGGACTGGAACGCCACTAGGCTAGGTCTGCTTTCGGCCGCCCACGCAACGTGCAGGTGTGCTCAGGGCGATGGGCCCAGACCCCTGCGCGCTTAGGTTTAGACCGGCGTGCTGGCCTCTCTGTTGTGCCTAGGTGGGGCTGCGACGTGTTGATCTTCCGAGGCCGGGCATGACCCAGGAAAGTGTGTCCGGCCAAATGGGATCGAGCGTGTTGGGCTATGTGGTGCACCCCTGCAGGGAAGTTTAATCTATTCGAATAGCCGTGATCTTCGGTAACAGGACGACTTGGAGTTGTACCTTGACCTTATGACAACTAGAACCGGATACTTAATAAAACACACCCTTCCAAGTGCCAGATACAACCGGTGGTCGCTCTACCTCAGGGAACGAGGAGAGGATCGCCGGGTAGGATTATGCTATGCGATGCTACTGGAGATGCTACTATGAGATGTTATTGGGAGATGCTACTTGGAGCACTTCAATCTACTCTCTTATACTTGATGCAAGACGAAGGTGACCAGAAGCGTAGTCTTTGACAGGATTAGTTATCCCCCTCTTATTCTGGCATTCTGCAGTTCAGTCCACTGATATGGCCTCCTTACACATATACCCATGCATATGTAGTGTAGTTCCTTGCTTGCGAGTACTTTGGATGAGTACTCACGGTTGCTTTCTCCCCCCTTTTTCCCCCTTTCCTTCTTCCTGGTTGTCGCAACCAGATGCTGGAGTCCAGGAGCCAGACGCCACCGTCGACGACGACCCCTACTACACCGGAGGTGCCTACTACTACGTGCTGCCCGCCGACGACGACCTGGAGTAGTTAGGAGGATCCCAGGCAGGAGGCCTACGCCTCTTTCGATCTGTATCCCAGTTTGTGCTAGCCTTCTTAAGGCAAACTTGTTTAACTTATGACTGTACTCAGATATTGTTGCTTCCGCTGACTCGTCTATGATCGAGCACTTGTATTCGAGCCCTCGAGGCCCCTGGCTTGTATTATGATGCTTGTATGACTTATTTATTTGTAGAGTTGTGTTGTGATATCTTCCCGTGAGTCCCTGATCTTGATCGTACACATTTGCGTGCATGATTAGTGTACGATTGAATCGGGGGCGTCACAAGTTGGTATCAGAGCAGACTGCCTGTAGGAATCCCCCTTCCAACTCCTTGGCCGAAGTCGAGTCTAAACTTTACAAAACTTTTACTAACATGGCTGTGCGGCCCATGGGCCCACGTCGCCATTGGGTGGTATTAGGATCTTTTACTCCTCGATCTTTACTCTGGGATTCTGAACTCTCTTCTATTCGGGTTAAACGATTTTGCTAATAACAAAACTAACTTTAGGTTCTCGCGAGTACTTTCTCCCGGAGAGCCCCTCACTTCAGATGATCGTCTGCTAATCAGAAGAATTCGGAGATACTCTTTGATATTCTCTCGAGACTTTGTGCCCATCACTTTTGCTATTCCTGGCCACCGATAAATCCGTATGGATAACTACTTACACTTGCCATTCATACGATCATCCCCCAGTGATCTTGTTATTACAAGATACCCCGAAGTTTTCTCTATTGATCCGAGAATACTTTGTGCCTACTGCCTAGCAGTTCCTTACTACATGAATACCCCCTCAAATAAATACTCGCACTTGTCGAGTATCCGCTCATCCCCTGTTGTTCATGTGTTACACAAAATTCTTCAAAATACTATTCGATCTTCCGAGAATCCTCTGGAGCCTTTGGCTCTTGAAATTCTTGCTTGCTTGCATTATGGTTAATCCCATAAGTCTCGTAGTCATATTGACATTCCTTGTCATTATCATTTTGAGTCTGTTGACTCAATATGTTTGCGAATACCCGCAATCATCATTGATCCTTATAATTTACCTTTCCGGCTGAGCTGCCATTCTTTTAACTGGAATTGGTTCTCGACCAATCCAAGTGTCGTTGATTGTACCCTAAGGCTATTCAACTTATCCATCCCTAATCAGAGCATTGCTTCTGACCCCTTGATTTGGGAATCGTAATTCAATTGCATTTGACAATTGAGTTAGTCAGTTGTTTCTAGATTTTGATCTCCTTGCATCCTTCTTCCTCTAGATGAGAACTGATGCTCACGTCAGATCCCTTGTGGATCACCAGAACCTTTGTTGGATTTTATCTGACAACGCCTTTTCATATTCAATAACCTTGTGAGCCTTTTCCTCTGATACATAAGGCCTTTGGTAAATTGTATCCTCTGCTTTCTCAATCATGCTCTGCCTTCGAACTTGAGTTAATTATTCCTAAAGATTCTGGTATATGATTCCAAGGAGCCCCTATGGGTAGAACATATGCCTTCACTAAACCGTGTGAACCCGAAAGTTCTCACGAATCATACTCTTCTGGTGCCTCGCCAGATAAAATTTTCAACACTGCAACTTCATCGAACGTGAGAAGTGAATGGAAGGTTATACATTGAAGAAGTGGGAGTCGACCTTGAACTTTGCGTTCATGCCCATGGACACGATGTACATCTTCTCATCGAAGCTTCTTTTAAAATCAATTATTCCCTTGGTATAAGTTCATCTTATATCTAAGATCTGGCCTTTTTGCAATCGTGGTTCTGACCTTGTGCTCCTTTAAATATCATGTCCTGTGCAAGTTTAAGCACTTGTCTTCTATAGAGCAATACCCCAGTTCAACTTCTAGTTTGATCTATCGTCGAGTATTACCACCTGGTATCTCGAGATTATCTTGGAACTGCATAATTTCTTATGAGTTCTTCATCAAGTACTACATACTCACCGATTACAATTTTTCATGGGCTCGGAGTTATTGAACACTCAAAGACACCGATAACTGAACCGAGTCCGCTCTACGGTTCAACAACTCTTCGGTAAGCTTCTATAAGTACGAGTTTGTACCCGATCACGCCATTCCTAGCCTGTTTGGCTATGTCATTGTCGTGACGATTCTAACGGTGCTACCTGGTCCTTATTCTTGGAGCACCAATTGTCGACGATGAACTAACCTTATGTCGATCCTCATCGTCATATCATTTCGCCTTGAACAACAAGCTTGGTTTCGAGTTTGTGTCGTAACTGTGGTTCCAATAACCTCTTGCTCATCATTCCTTTGACTTGATGTCGTCGCTGATTGACTACATCTTCATGAACTCTCGCGACAAAGGTGTCGTGATCATCAACCTTCTGAGCTCATCCAGGATATCAATTGAATTCATGATGAGAAATACCATCCTTGCCCTCGATGAATTGTATTATCATCGACCACTTTATTACCTTTCCACCAACACAAGCTTGTTCATGTTTGGTGTTATACCTTGAGTTCCTTGCTATCCAACTTATGTTATGTTCTACCGCGGAGTATTACCATCTTTGATGTCAAGAATGTTGTGAGGATTGCTCCACCACTTAAGAATTCTTGGTATAGTGATACTTATCACCATCACCATTCTTTTCCTGGTCACCGTGTTATTTCTAAACACCGACAAATAGACTGTGATGTGTAATCCCAAAACTTCTAGCAACCCTATTGCTTTGAAGTTAATGGTCGGTCGTTCATTCTTAGACTGTTGATTATTGAATCACCATTCTCACATTGGTCGTGCAACCCAACCCATATCTCGGGTGCACCTTTCAACCAATGTTTAATTGTGTATGTTTTCCTCGAGCTTACTTCCTTATATCATTTGATCTGACAAATGTTATCTCCTTGTTCACCTAATTGTGGAAATCCATCTTTTGGAAATCTCGAAGAATTGCCGTTGAGTTCATCATCCACCTCCTTGTCAATCTCCTTGGGATAATGATGAACTCTTGTTAACGGAAATCACTTCATGGTTCATTTCCCGAGAATCTTACAGTGTTATCCCATCAATTTGTGTTGCACCTTTCTTCTCAGGCATCCTGAGCCCGAGGTATCCTGACACCAATCATACCTGAACCTTGGTCAGATGTGATGGTTTGAACATATTCATTGGTCTTTAACCCGATAAGGTGATGTCATCCTAACACACCTGCCCGGAGGGCCTATTGTTATAGTTCTTCCTTTTAGCAGTGTTAGTCATTCTTCCGTGAGGAAATTGGAAGACTTATTCTATAAGTTGTTCCTGATGGATCCTTTGTGTTCCCAAAGTCTGATCTTCACCTAATGACCATGTCAATGCTATCTCGAAGCATGCCTGTGGTACTCCGATTTTCAATAAGAACATTTGAAGCTCAATGCTAAATGTTTCTTGCTCAATTATCCAAGCACCGTTGTATGGGTAATGTCATGAAATTTCTCTCCCCTACCTAAGGAGTTTTCTACATAATATCCTGTCATGGATATCATGCTTTGCTTGTCCTTGGGAAGGATATACCCCTGTTATACGTGTTTAAGCACATTTTCCTTCCCGTTGTTTTTTTCAAACTTTCTTGTAAACTACTTAATCGAGCAGTGGTAATTCTCCTGCTTATGTAAACACCTCGTTGTACAACTCTGTCAGTAAGACCCTGTTGAAATTGTCGATAGCATTCCGGTCACCACCGATGGACGAGAACTTTGCCTATTGGTCCGCCTCGTTCAACGAGCAGGAAAATGGTTCTCTTCGTCCCTCGCCCCTGGTACCGACATTGTGCCGACATAACTGATAGGCTACCCTCCGACATGCCTTGCTATTGTGACCGTGCGAGATGTCACCGCTCCTATTTTTAACCCACATGGTGGGCCCATAACCCACAGTTCCACAGGATCGAAACCTGACTCTCCTGTACACCCTGTTGTCAGAGTTATTCCTCGTGCTTGACTATGTATGTAATTCACGGGCCACTTACCTGTTGATCTATTCTGGTATCGGACACAATACTTATTCCCGTTGCTCTGAACCCCTTTTGCACTCTGCTTCAGGCAATGAACGATTGCCTATCCTCTTGAAACTTCTTATCGCACTGTCTTACTTTGCTCTTGATGTGTGTCATTTGTTCAACTCGAGAGATACTCATGAGTTCATTCTTGGGATACCCCCAGATGAATTTCCCTTATAACATCCTATCATTGTAGAGCTGCCCCTTACCTATTCTTAAGTATGATGGAGTTCCCTGAAGAAAGGACGACAACTTCATCATGATGCTTTGGAATAAAGAAATGAAGATGTCAATGTAATGGATCGACCTCTTCAAGAAGAGCAACCAAGACTGAGAAGATTCGTTAGGATTTCATAACCAGATCTTTCCCCCTTAGTCCCCCTCTTAAATCTCGGGACGAGATTTCTTGTAGTGGAGGAGATTTGTAACGCCCGGATAATTAAACTACAGTGATCCCATGCTAATGGTGCCACGTCACCACGGTTACAGCTACTAATTTATCGTTAGAACAAAAACCGGTCCTAAATTCAAATTCAAATTAATGATAACAATAAAGTTTTCAAAAATAAAAATAAAAATGTTTGGTTTGTACTAAATATTACAAATGTAATTATGGTGCAACAAACCCATTTTTATAAAATGTCTAAATAATTTAAAATGAGTTAAAACAGAAAATAAAATAAATAAAAGAAAAGAGATAAAACAGAAAAACAAAAGAAAAAAATAAAAAATAATAGAAGAGAAACCCCCCCGGGCTTCGGCCCAGCGGACCACAGGCCCAACTGGGCCAAACCCCCCCCAGGCCCAGCCGGCCACCCACCCCCTCACCTTATCCGCTCCCCCTCACCCCCCGAAACCCTAACCATCCACCCACTCGCGCCCCCACTCCCCCTCGATCCCCTTCTCCCCCCCCACCGATCCGGATCGGGATCGGCCCCGATCCCGTCGACCCCGACGCCGGCGCCCCACCCCCACCCGACGCCGCCCCGTCCTTCCCCCCCTCCCCGACCGGCCACTCAGGACGCCGGCGCCCCCCCTCGCCGCACGCCCGACGCCCCCTCATCGCCTCGGATCCGTCCCCGTCTCCCACCTCGCCGGGACCACATCGCCGTCGAGCGCCGCTTCCTCGCCCTCCTCCTCGCCGGTCTTCTCCGGCCGCCCCCGAGCACGCTGCCTAGACCCTACGTGCCCCTCCCCCCCGTGAGCTCCCCCCTTCGCTCCCCCTCTCCCCCTAGGTCGCCTCGGCCGTCGCCGCTCGACGTGCTCCGGCGCCACCGTCGCCCGTGCCGCGCCGGGCCGTCCCGTCCCCGACCCCTCCCCTCTCCCCCTCGCTCACTCACCGCGCCGTCCGGGCTCCGGCACGCCCGCACCTCGGCGGCGCCCGCACGCGCCCACGCGGCCACAGCCGCGGCCCCGCACGGCCGCGCCGCCCCCCTCGCACGGGCCTCGTCCCGGTTCTCCCCGCCCGCGCGGCTCGCCGTCCGCGCCCGGTGCGCGACCACACCCCCGGCCTCCTCTCCCTCCGGCGACGTCGGCCCCTCCCCGCTTCCCCGTGCTGCTCCCCTGCCTCGGCCTCGCGCGAGCGCCCCCCCCCCGGGAACCCCGTCCCGCGCCGTTCGCCGCCTCAGCCGGTGCCCCGCTGCTGCGGTGGCCCCGTGCTCCCCCGCCCCTCTCCGTCGACGCCCCGGCTTCGGCTGCTGCGGCCGGCGTCTTCCCTGGCCGGCACCCTGCTGCGCTGGGTCAGGGGCTCGTCCGCTAACGGGCGCCCCGTAGCCCCTTGCACCCGTGCGCCCACGCCCGTTCGGGCGAGCGCCCGCACCCGCGCCCGGTCGGCCTCCTGGGCCACTGCCGGGTGGGGTCCGATGCCCTCTGGGCCACTGACTAGCGGGCCCCAGCCCCAGAAACGTTTAAAAAAAAGAAGAAAAAATAATAATAATATTAATAAAAATAATTAAATAAATAATAATTAAATTAATTCATTAATTAAGGAATTGATTAAGTTAATTAATCATAATTAGATTAATCAAATTAACTAATTAGTCTAATTAAACTGTGATTAGTTTAGCTAAAACCTGATTAGCCTAAACAGGGTATGACAGGTGGGCCCCGCTGGACCCACACGTCAGTTTGACCAGTCAACGCCCCTGTTGACTACTGACGTCATGCTGACGTCATGATGACGTCAGCAAACACGGTTTTGGATAATGTTAGATTTAAATAATTAATTAAATTCCAGAAATTATTAAAATCTTTAGAAAATCATATCTTTTAATCCGTAACTCGGATTAAAATATTTTCAACATGAAAGTTGCTCAGAACGACGAGACGATTCCGGATACGCAGTCCGTTCGTCCACCACACCCCCCTAACCTATCGAACCCGCAACTTTCCCCCTCCGGCTCCTCTGCCCGAAAACACGAAACACCGGGAATACTTTCCCGGATGATTCCCCCTTAACCAGTACCACCTCTTACCACGTTAGGGCACGCCTAGCATCGCTTCTTGACATGTCTTGCATCGATATGCATCTGTTTACTTGGTATTCATTGTTTCTTCCCCCCTCTTCTCTCCGGTAGACTACGAGACCGACGCTGCTGCTGCCCAGTTCGACTACGGAGTTGACGACCCCTCTCTCTTGCCAGAGCAACCAGGCAAGCCCCCCCCCTTGATCACCAGATATCGCCTATTCTACTCTATACTGCTTGCATTAGAGTAGTGTAGCATGTTACTGCTTTCTGTTATACCTATTCTGATGCATAGCCTGACATTGATACTACACCTGTTGATACCTTACCTACAATCCTAAATGCTTAGTATAGGATGCTAGTTTATCATCATTGGCCCTACATTCTTGTCAGTCTGCCTTGCTATACTATTGGGCCGTGATCACCTGGGAGGTGATCACGGGTATATACTATACATACTACATACTACACAGATGGTGACTAAAGTCGGGTCAGCTCGAAGAGTACCCGCGAGTGATTCACGGATTGGGGGCTGAAAGGACCTTTGTCCCGACGGCCCTCTGTGTGGATCTTTATGGCGGAGCGACAGGGCAGGTTGAGACCGCCTAGGAGAGAGGTGGGCCTGGCCCTGTTCGTCGTTCGCGGACACTTAACACGCTTAACGAGATCTTGGTATTTGATCTGAGTCTGGCTACGAGCCTTTACGCACTAACCATCTACGTGGGAGTAGTTATGGGTATCCCGACGTCGTGGTATCAGCCGAAGCACTTCAGACGTCAGCGACGGAGCGGCGCGCGCCGAATTGGACTGGAACGCCACTAGGCTAGGTCTGCTTTCGGCCGCCCACGCAACGTGCAGGTGTGCTCAGGGCGATGGGCCCAGACCCCTGCGCGCTTAGGTTTAGACCGGCGTGCTGGCCTCTCTGTTGTGCCTAGGTGGGGCTGCGACGTGTTGATCTTCCGAGGCCGGGCATGACCCAGGAAAGTGTGTCCGGCCAAATGGGATCGAGCGTGTTGGGCTATGTGGTGCACCCCTGCAGGGAAGTTTAATCTATTCGAATAGCCGTGATCTTCGGTAACAGGACGACTTGGAGTTGTACCTTGACCTTATGACAACTAGAACCGGATACTTAATAAAACACACCCTTCCAAGTGCCAGATACAACCGGTGGTCGCTCTACCTCAGGGAAACGAGGAGAGGATCGCCGGGTAGGATTATGCTATGCGATGCTACTGGAGATGCTACTATGAGATGTTATTGGGAGATGCTACTTGGAGCACTTCAATCTACTCTCTTATACTTGATGCAAGACGAAGGTGACCAGAAGCGTAGTCTTTGACAGGATTAGTTATCCCCCTCTTATTCTGGCATTCTGCAGTTCAGTCCACTGATATGGCCTCCTTACACATATACCCATGCATATGTAGTGTAGTTCCTTGCTTGCGAGTACTTTGGATGAGTACTCACGGTTGCTTTCTCCCCCTTTTTCCCCCTTTCCTTCTTCCTGGTTGTCGCAACCAGATGCTGGAGTCCAGGAGCCAGACGCCACCGTCGACGACGACCCCTACTACACCGGAGGTGCCTACTACTACGTGCTGCCCGCCGACGACGACCTGGAGTAGTTAGGAGGATCCCAGGCAGGAGGCCTACGCCTCTTTCGATCTGTATCCCAGTTTGTGCTAGCCTTCTTAAGGCAAACTTGTTTAACTTATGACTGTACTCAGATATTGTTGCTTCCGCTGACTCGTCTATGATCGAGCACTTGTATTCGAGCCCTCGAGGCCCCTGGCTTGTATTATGATGCTTGTATGACTTATTTTATTTGTAGAGTTGTGTTGTGATATCTTCCCGTGAGTCCCTGATCTTGATCGTACACATTTGCGTGCATGATTAGTGTACGATTGAATCGGGGGCGTCACAACCGCGAAGCTCCGGGAGGCGAGGTACCTGACTGCGGAAATTCCCCACAGGCTTCCTGCTAAGGGGCAGGTTATCCCTACATCGAAATCTGGCGAGAGGGTTGTATTCATCTCTCACTTCCTCCGCGGGCTGGGATTCGCTCTCCACCCCTTTGTTCGTGGCCTCATGTTCTATTATGGGCTAGATTTTCACGGTCTAGCTCCGTACTCCTTTCTTCATATCTCGGCGTCCATCGTCATGTGTGAGGCTTTTCTCCGTATCCCCCCACACTTTAGCCTATGGCTTAAGACTTTCAATGTGAAGCCAAAGATATTCAACGGGGAGCAGGAGGAGTGCGGTGGTGTTTTGGTGAGCAAGCTCGCCAACACTATCTGGCCAAAAGGCACCTTCACAGAAACCTCCAACTTATGGCAGTAGGAGTGGTTCTATATTACCGAACCCCGGGGTACAAAATGGGCAGCCACGCCTGCGTTCCGATCAGACCCTCCACTGTGGCTCGCGTCATGGATCAATAAGGGGCTAGACTGGGGATCAACTGATGAAGTGCAGACGCTGCAAAGCTGTATCTGGAGCATCCTCGAAAAGGACACCGGCCTCATTAACGTGATCCAAGTGATGCTAGTCCGCCGGATCCTCCTGTGCCAGCGATGACCTCTCCGCATGTGGGAGTTTAATCCAGAAGGGCCGCGGACCCTTCAGCAATTCTTTGGCACAACGCACAGAGGGATGTGGAAACTATTCTTCAAGACTCGAAAGCAGTGGCCGGACACATCCGAGGACATCGGCCTCGACTGCAACCATCCGGATACCTCGGTAAGCACCCAATTTCTGAACGCAAATTGGTTGATTATCCCATAGCGATGCACTGAGAGACTTATCCTTGACCAGGGCTGGATAAAGAAGGCGGAGCGAATTAGATGTTCAGCTCCACTTCCCGAAGGCTCAGCTGATCCTATGTTGATGAGGATGCTGGCCCCGGTGCCGTATCAAGTGCCGGCGCAGGAGGACAAGAAGAAGAGCAAAGAGGCCGAAGGTGACCTCCACTCTAAAGGTATACTAGACGCTATGTCTGGGGAGACTGAAGCTCCCTCATCTGAAGATGAAGACGAAAGGGAAGAAGAAGGTGATAACCCTTCTCCCCATGGGAAGAAAAGAACTTCCTCCGAAGACTTGAAGGTGGGGGCACCCAAGAGAGGGAAGATATCCCTGTCAGATGGTTCGGGTTCAGAAGCCGATGTCGTCACAAAGCACCTTTATAGGGACAAGCCTTTTGCCGAACCGTAAGTGAACAAGGATGCTCTAGACATATCCCGTTCTTTCGGGTTACAAGGGTAACATTTAAACTATATGTTTGCAGTCTGGCCCGCTGTCTTCCTCAACAACCCTCCTCATCGGGGGACTTGTCTCCGGGGATGATGGAAAGTGAGACGCCTCCACAAGCTTCCTCGCCCTTTAGGGCGGACGACTTCGAGTTGTCATCCCGGAGAATCTCGCCTGACCATCAAGCGGCGTGGGGACAATGAAGACAACGCTTGAGGGTGATATTTTGATCGTCAAGGGTCTAGGGGGCGCAACCCTCACGGGGACCAACAATGAGGGCCCCGAACTATCTGGCTTACAGCCGAAGACGACCCTAGGGTCGAGTAGGCGTACCCCTTTGAAGGGAGTCTATACTCCAGCAACAACCTCCAGGAATCCAGAGGTGCCAGATACTCTGATGGGCACATTGCAAAGTGCGTCCATCTCAGAGGAACATCGTACCTTAAAGGGTACGGTAGTTGAGAGGGTTCTGTCCACGAGAAGCGGATTGAATGAAGCCTTCACGGGCCTGCTGAGAGGCTTCGACGTATGCAATGTAATATCTTATCCGCTCTTTACATGCAAAATGCGCCTGTGTATAGATAGTAGCCCCTGAGACTCTGGTCGGCTTCCACAGGGAGGCGATCAGAGGATCAAAAAGATATGCTCAGGAAGTAACATAATTAATTTGAGAACATGCTGTTATGTCAACAGCGACCGCCCAAGCTGCGGAAGTTGCAGATCTAAAGCATAAATTTGAGTTAGCTGATGAGCACATTACTCTTATTAATAGGGGCTCGACGAGGCACAAGGTATGTTTTGGGACAGTCTGTTTACGCATATATAATAGTAGGAGCACGGAGCTGTAAAACTATATACTATGACATGCATATCTGTAGATGGTGCTGCCGCGGTTGAGACCCTTCGAGCTGAGCGTGCCCAGGCCAAGGAGCAGGCCAGAGTGAGCAGTGCAACTACCAAGAAGGCGACTGCTGAACTAAAGGACGAACAGGCCGCTTGGTGCCAGTGCGAGGAGAGAATATCTACCATTGAGCAAGAGCTAAAGGATGTCATTGGAAAATGCAAATCACTCGAGGAGGATAACAAAGCCAAGGCAGCTGAACTCGACAAGGCCTTACAAGAGGCGAGAGAAGCATGGTCCGAGTCTAGAGCGGCTCGAGAGGAGATCCGTCAAGCTGGGGAGATAGCGGCTGGTAAGCCCTTTCTTTTACAGACTAAGTTCGGCGACCCGACGTATGCTCTGCTTAACCAAGTGTGGAGTTCTCCAAATGCGTGCTTGGACCTACTGAAGAGTGCCTCCGATGCGGCGCAGTTCTTTCAAGCACAGGAAGGACGTCCTGCGGAGAGGCTTTTCTGGTCACAATTCAATGTGCCACGGCGTCCGGCTTTGCTGAACGAACAAATGGCCCAGTGGGCCGAGCTCCACAAGATGTCCGGAGCTGCCATGAAGGACGTCGTGGTCCGGCTATGGCCGGCTGAATCCCTTTCGAACAACTATTTTGGTTTGGTGCAGCGACCTATGGATGCAGCGCCATGTATCGATGCCGTAAAGCGGTCGACGTGCATAGAAGGTGCCCGGATGGCCTTTGCCTGCGTCAAGATGTACTAGGCAAAGATGAAGGCCGCTGATGTTGCAGCTAAGGGCCCGCTCGGAGGCAAGGACCATCGCACGCCGGAGCATTATTTGGAGGACGTCCTAGAGGGCGCCCGCTTGATAGAGGGTCAATGCTCGAAAGATATTATGTTCGAATAAATGTATCGGAAATTGTGAGAACAATATTATGATACATTAAGGCTGTGCTATATTTATACCTTTGCCTGAAAGTTATTTCCTCCTGTGCGGCCGTTTTTTATAATCTAAAAGTTTGCCAGTCGCCGGCTTCGGCCCCCTTGCATATAATACGGGGGTGTTCAGAATAGCACCTGATCACTCTTGACCCAACGTCTTGGTCCGTCTGGCGAACTAGGCAATCGGACTATAGTCTTTAACACTTCCACTTAGCCATAGGAGTTTGATGGTGGGGCTATGACGTAGCCCCTGGTATGTACGCGGTTATCCGAATACGGTTGCGGTACATAGGTGACCAAAAAATGGTCCTTCGTGTAATACGGAAGAAATCGCAAAAGGTTCTAATAAGTCGCCGAGTGGTTGACCAGCTCTCGCCGTATCATGACCGTCAGTTTTTGGCTTTCTCTACTGAGGTGTTTATCCAGGTGAACCGGAAGCACAATCGCAGTAGTTCTCCCTTTACTACCCTAGCCGATAAGATGGAATGTAAGGTAGTAAGCACAAGAGCCGGGCAACCCAACTATTGACCAAAGACATGATTCGGAGCTGATGCATATAATGCCAAACTCATGATCCCAAAGTATGCTATAAAGCTGTCCGGACTTTTTGGCAACCCATATGTTGCCATATCGAGCCCCTGGCGATTTGTGCCGAGGTGTGTGTGTGAAACAACCGAAGAAACAAAATACAGTTTTACGAGGAAAATCAAATACTAAAGACGGATTATGTTCACTGGAATCTGATTGATACGTCGAATGCAATCTTACATATTATAACACCACTACCCAGGCCATTTTACATGCCAGGGGTCGGAGGCTGAGGAAAAAGTCTCTATACAGGTTTTGAATAGATTGTTTGGTCTACAAAAAGTCTTTTGGACCTCCTGTCGCACGTTTGCGCTGCCTTTGCCTCAGCAAAAAGGATTCCTTAAAAGGAGTAATCTTTGGTTATTTGGAAGAAAACAGGCTCCGAAAGAGTCCTTGTATGTCCGTAGGATGAATAGGTTTTGATTCACCTGTGGCAAACGATAAGAAATAGTTAGAAAAAGGAGAAGAAGGCTGTAGGAGGACGAACCGTGTTGTAGGCTTTTCCGTATTGTTCCTCCGCCGATGACCAAGGTATTTTAAGTGCATAATTATGCATCTGTGATATGAACTTCGCGGGTATATGTGGCGAACGACGGAGGCAGAACTGCTAATCCAGCTCCAAAATTGACCGGTCCTGTGTAGTAGAGGCCGGTGGCTTAATGGCCGATGAAATATGCGGCTTGATGGGGCCACTTTGTACTTCAGCTCCGATGGCCGTGGTATGCTCCTCGATACGAAGGGAGAATTCCGTGTTTTCGTTGATCGTGATGACGCCGCGTGGACCGGGCATCTTAAGTTGTAGATAGGTGTAGTGTGGAACCGCATTGAAACTAGCAAAAGCGGTCCGCCCGAGCAGTGCATGGTAGCCACTACGGAACGGGGCAATATCAAAGATCAAGTCTTCGCTTTGAAAGTTGTCCGGCGAACCAAAGACGACTTCCAATGAGGTTGAGCCCGTGCACTAAGCTTCTACGCCGGGTACTACTCCCTTGAAGGTAGTAGTGGTGGGCTTGATCCTTGAAGGGTAAATGCCCATCTTGCGGGAAGTGTCCTGAGAGAGTAAATTGAGGCTACTGCCACCATCCATAAGGACTCATGTGAGATGGAATCCGCCGATAATTGGATCGAGGACCAGAGCTGCCGAACCTCCATGACGGATGTTGGTTGGGTAGTCCTTGCGATCGAAAGTGATCGAGCAGGCCGCCCATGGGTTACATTTTGGGGCGACCGACTTTATGGCGTAGTCGTCTCGTAGTGCGCGCTTGCGCTCCCTTTTAGGGATATGCGTCACATATATCATGTTTACTGTTTTCACTTTGGGGGTAAATTGCTTCTGTCCCCCGGTGTTTGGTTCGCGAGCCTCTTCCTCTTTGCTGTCACTGGGCGGCCCCTTCCCTCTGTGTTTGGCATTGAGCTTGCTGGCTTGTTTGAAAAACCAACAATTTCTGTTGGTATGGTTGGCGGGTTTGTCAAGGCTGCCATGGATCTGACAGGGCCGATCCAGTATCTTGTCTAAACTGGATGGACCATCTCTGTTTGCCTTGAATGGCTTCTTCCGTTGACCGGATTTGGAGCCACTAAATCCGGCATTGACTGCTGTGTCTTGGGTTCCTGCATTATTGTTTCGACGCTTGTTTCTATTGCATCGCGCCTTGCCATTGCCGTCCCTGGTTTCAGAGGTGCCAGGATCGCTGGTGCTATTGCTGCTACGAGCGAGCCAGCTATCTTCTCCCGCGTAGAAGCGGGTCATTAGTGCGGTAAGAGCTGCCATAGACTTTGGTTTTTCTTGGCCGAGGTGATGGGCGAGCCACTCATCCCGGATGCTATGCTTAAAGGCTGCGAGGGCTTCGGCTTCCGGACAGCCGACAATTTGGTTCTTTTTAATTAAGAACCTAGTCCAGAGTTTCCTGGCTGACTCTCCGGGCTGCTGGATATGTGAGTGAGGTCATTGGTGTCCGGAGGCCGGACATATGTACCTTGGAAGTTGTCGCGAAAGGCATCTTCCAAATCTTACCAGTTGCCAATGGAGTTCTCTGGGAGGCTTTTTAGCTAGTGCCGGGCTGGTCCCTTTAATTTTAGTGGGAGGTATTTGATGGCATGGAGATCATCACCGCGGGCCATGTGGATATGGAGAAGAAAGTCCTTGATCCATACTGCAGGGTCAGTCGTTCCATCATATTATTCGATATTCATAGGTTTAAACCCTTCTAGGAATTCATGCTCCATTACCTCCTCAGTGAAGCATAGGGGGTGTGCGGCACCTCTATAATAGGCAACATCGCGACGGAGTTCGGCGGACATCCCTATGCGGTTTTCACCTCGAGTGAGGTTGTGTTGGTCACGCCGGGCTTTATGGCCATCCTCCCGTGTTGGGGCATGTCCCCTTGACCCGTATATTGATCTGGATAGGCCTGCCCTAGTGTCCAGGTCCTGCCGTAGGTCGTAGGTGTAATCCTGGGCCACCGTCTCCCTGTCTTTACGGCGGGGTAATGTGGGCTGGTGTGTGGCTTGGGTAGCCGTTTTGTCTCGGCCGTGCGGCGGCGGGTCTGGTTTATCAGCTGCATTTCGAGCTGATGTTACGGGCTCCCGCGCCTCAACGTCGAATTGGGGTAACAACGTGCGCTTCGGGTAGCTTTTGGTTGGTCGCGCAAGGCCGTATTCCTCGGCTTCCAGAACATTAGTCCATCTGTCATTGAGCGCATCCTGTTTGGCTTGAAGCCGTTGCTGCTTCCTTTTCAGGCTCCTTGTGGTTGCGATGAGCTGTTGCTTAAAGCGTTCTTGGTCGGGGGGTTCCTCTAGCACGATGAAGTCTTCGTCGCCGAGGCATATTTCATCTTCGGAGGGCGGCATATAATTCCTGTCCTCTGAGTCCTCGTTCCCGTCTGGCTCGTCAGGGTTGCCCTGCCCCTCCTCCCTATCATCTTGTTCAGATGTTGGTTCGACGGGGGCATTTGGGTCTTCGGCATTCTCTGGAGTGTTATCGTCTCCATTACCGGTATTGCTTTATTTGTCGCGATGTGATTTTGAACGGCGCCGCTGATGCCGCCACTTTGGTGGTTTATCAGTGTTATTGTCCTTGGTTGGATCCTTACTGCCTCCATCGCCATCCTCTTTTGGCGTATCCACCATGTATATGTCATATGTGGAGGTGGCCGCCCAGCGTCTGGTATGCGTCGGGCTTTGGTTTTGTTCATCTCCGGCATCGATGTCCATGCCACAGATGTCTTCGGAGTTGCGGTCAAGCATGTCGGTTATGTCCTCGACAGTGGCTATGAAGTGGGTGGTGGGTGGGATGTAAAATTCCCTGCTCTCAGCCCCTAGTCTGGGCTGGGTGTAGTTCGGACGTTGCCCCTCTGTGATGACGAGGGATCACATTAAGTCCAGAGCCTCGCGTAAAGGCGAGGTTTGGCCAGGGAGAAGAGAGTTCGTGGAGTACGGCGGGAAGGAAACTCCTTGGTCGAGCTCACACAATGCTGACTCCAAGGGTTCGGAGCTAGTGACCGGAGAAGAGTCCGACTTCAAGACGATTGCCGGTGGCACTACTTCCTCCGGCTCTCCCATACTAGGCTCAATATCCGCAGAGAGTCCAGCGGGCTCGGGGGTCGCATCATCAGACCTGGTGATGTGCTCCGGATCTAAGGCCAGAACGGAGGTTGGGGTCGCGAACCCTTGGAAGATCAAGTCTCCTCGGGTATCAGTGACATAATCCAGATTTCAAAAACTAATCTGGTGACCTGGGGCATAACTGTCATCTGCTCTAGATGGCCAAGTGAGTTGGCCCGCAGTGCGAAGCCGCCAAACACAAAGATCTGGCCAGGGAGGAATACCTCCCTCAAGGCAGCATTGTTGTAGATGATTGATGCAGCCATCGAACCTTCTGGTGACGACACAACGGAACTCTCAATGAAATCACCAATGTCGGTGTCAAAACCGGCTGATCTCGGGTAGGGGGTCCCAAACTGTGCGTCTGAGGATCGAAGGTAACAGGAGACTGGGACAGATGTTTACATAGGTTAGGGCCCTCTTGATGGAGGTAATACCCTACTTCCTACTTGATTATCTTGGATGAATATGGAGTTTACAAGAGTTGATCTACCTCAAGATCATAATGGCCAAACCCTAGATGTCTAGCCTGTATGATTATGATTGCCTCTATGGACGGAACCCTCCGGTTTATATAGACACCGGAGGGGCCTAGGGTTGTACAGAGTCGGTTTACAGAGGAAGAAATCTTCCTATCCGAACGCCAAGCTTGCCTTCCACGCAAAGGGGAGTCTCATCCGAACACGGGAGGAAGTCTTCTGTCTTGTATCTTCATGGCCCACTAGTCCGGCCCACGTCACATAGCCCGGACGCCCGAGGACCTTAATCCAGGACTCCCTCACCCATAAGTATAGGGGATCGCAACAGTTTTTGAGGGCAGAGTATTCAACCCAAATTTATTGATTGGACACAAGGGGAGCCAGAATATTCACGAATATTAGCAATTGAGTTATCAATTCAACTACACCTGAAAGACTTAATATCTACAGCAAAGTTTTTAGTAGCAAAGTAGTATGGAAGTAACGGTAACGGTGATAACAGTAACAGTAGCAGTTTTGTAGTGATTGTAACAGTGGCAACGGCAAAGTAACTTAGCAAAGATCAATATGTGAAAAGCTCGTAGGCATTGGATCAGTGATGGATAATTATGTCAGATGGCATTCATCATGCAACAATTATATCCTACGGTGACACAGAACTAGCTTCAATTCATCAGTATAATGTAGGCACGTATTCTGTATATAGTCATACATGCTTATGGAAAAGAACTTGCATGACATATTTTGTCGTACCCTCCCGTGGCTGCGGGGTCCTGATAGAAACTAAGGGATAATAAGGCATCCTTTTAATAGAGAATCGAAACAAAGCATTAGCACTTAGTGAAAACATGAACTCCTCAAACTACGGTAATCACCGGAAGAATCCCAATTATTGTCACCTTGGGTACGCGGATCATAACTCGTAATAGGTGTCTACAACTTGCAAGATCGGATCAAGAACACATATATATTCATGAAAACATAATAGGTTCAGATCTGAAATCAATGCACTCGGGCCCTAGTGACAAGCATTAAGGATAGCAAAGTCATAGCAACATCAGTCTCAGAACATAGTGGATACTAGGGATCAAACCCTAACAAAACTAACTCGATTACATGATAAATCTCATCCAACCCATCACCGTCTAGCAAGCCTACAATGGAATTACTCACTCCCTATGGTGAGCATCATGAAATTGGTGATGGAGGAAGGTTGGTGATAATGATGGCTGTCGATGAGAACGGCACCTATGGGATCAACGGAATCCCTACTACGGTTGGAGGGCGCGGGGCTGTGGAAAGAGCGGGTCTAAGAGCCAGCACATAGATCATTTACCCAGGTTCGGGCCGCGAGGATCGCGTAATACCCTAGTCCTGTATTGGTGTATATCTGAATGTTCTTGAGCTAGCTATGGTGCGTCACTTGCTCAAAGAGTCGAATCCCTCTCCAGTACACCTCGGGTCTCCTTTTATAGTCGAAGGAGGCGTCACAGTGGGACACAGGAGGTGGAAAGGGTATAGTGTACAAGCTTATCGCTTGTCATCATGGGACAAGGTGCACTAAATCCGCCCCTTAGGTGTCCCCTTGCTTTATCGGGGGCGTGAGCGAGGGCCGTCCCGTCCATCGCCGACTCGCCTTGCTTCGACATGCGTCCTGGCCAGCACGACGAGCGGCACCATGTAGGCTGGCAGGCTACTGAGCTGGTGCGGTGGCTGTGTCTTTACGAAGATCTGCATGCCACCACGCAGGTGCTTGCTGAGTTGGTCTCGTGGCCGCACGTCGCCACGCAGGTGCTCGCCTGGCTGGCTAGGCTGGCAGCTGCATGGGAACGATGGTGGAGCCTTGGCGGGTGCGGGCCTAGCCGCGGCCCCGCTGATGTCCTCGGCAAGGGTCTTGCCGCGGCACCGCGGTTGTCCCCGGCAAGGATGTTGCCGGAGGTCTCGTCTTCAGGTCTTCATATGATGTCGCATGTTTGCGATCTTCACAAAGATCTGCATGCCACCATGGAGGTGCCTCCTGAGCCTTCGTAGCGTATTGGCGACCCGCTGCCTCATCTTCCAGCTCTTCTCCCAGCACCATCATCACCAGCCCTCTCCTGGGCGGCCGCCGATATGTTCTCTTGGTGCCTCCTGCTCCTCGTACCTTGCATAGGCGCTCCTTTTGCCCTCTTGCTTTCTTGTTCTGTTTCCTGAGGAGAGGGACAAGAAAGGGATTACGGGCACCTCATCTCTTTTTAGTTTGTAAGCCCACGGGCCTTAGTTAACTTTAAAACTTGTAATCCCCTTGCTTATGTTTACATTCTGTATGAACTGTACCTGTATGGGATGTATTAATGAAAAAGGGTGCTTGTTGGGTCCTTTGTGTGTGAGCGTAGCCCATACCAAGGAACGGATCCTTGTTATTTTTAATATAAACATTGTTGCCCGGCAACAGATCTTGCCGCCCCCTTACTCCATTCGACCACACTCACGCTCTTGGCGGAGGCAGGGGTGAAGTAGGGTTGGGCCCTACATTTGCTTCCTTGTCACCGTGGCTACAACCAAATTCCGACCCAGGGAATAGTTCTTGGGTACAGGAAAAGGAGAGCACGGTAGCCTAGGAATAAAACAAGGTCTCATACGTCCCAATTTCATATGGAAATGCATAAAAGGGGACAAAGGACATATCTGAATCTGCAGCCCCCGGCAACCTTGGCTTGCCGGGGTTGGACCCTTGTGTCTTCAGCCCCCGGCAACCTCGCCTTGCCAGGACCGGAGCACCGGCTCGTTCTCTTTCTTCCAAACAGCTCGGCAGAAATGTCCATGTATCCTTTGAACCAAAAAGGGATGGAAAGGAACAGAGAGACGCACACTCGACCTCTATGCTAGGGGTTAGTTGCCGCTAAGCACTATCAACCCTAACCGAGGGAGAGATTTAACCTAGCATGCATTCTATAACTTAGGGCGTCAGCACTTCATTTATTTATGCTCGGGGTCTGTGCCTAGCTTTGCACAAAGGGTTACATGCCTTGCCGACAAGGCTTGTACAAAAGGGTGGCCTCCCGGGGGGCCCGACAACCGCGCCTTATGGGTAAAACTTGTGAAGATGCTCGATGTTCCAGGAGTTGCTCACTGGAATGGCATCTTCGGTCTCCAGGTGGACTACACCAGGCCTGGGGACTCGTATTACCCGATAAGGGCCTTCCCACTTTGGCGTCAACTTGTTGGAATTCTTGGCCGATTGAACGCGCCGAAGAACAAGGTCGCCTTCCTCAAAGCTTCGGGCATGAACCTTGCGGCTATGGTAGAGGCGCAAGGCTTGCTGGTAGCGTGCTGCTCTCATAGCCGCCTGAAGATGATCTTCCTCAAGGAGCGTTGTGTCATTTGCCGCAATCGCTCTTGCACAAGCTCGTCATAAGCGAGCACTCAAGGTGACCCGTATATGAGTTCCGTGGGGAGAACTGCCTCTGCCCCGTATACCAGGGCAAAGGGTGTCTGGCCAGTGGCTCAATTTGGCGTGGTTCTGATCGACCAAAGAACCGCCGGCAACTCATCAATCCAGCGCCTTCCGCTCTTACGCAGCCTATCAAAAGTCTTTGTCCTTAGGCCTCATAGTACTTCAACATTTGCCCTCTCTGCCTGGCCGTTTCTCCATGGGTGTGCCACGGAAGCTAAACAGGCCTTGCTGCCGAGGTCTTCGATGTATTGCATGAAGGTGTGGCTTGTGAACTGCGTGCCGTTGTCGGTGATGACCCTGTTTGGCACACCAAAATGGCAAACTAGCCCCTTGAAGAATTTGACGGCTGACTGCGTTGTCACCTTTCTCACTACTTCCACCTCCGGTCACTTTGTGAACTTGTTGATTGCAACGTACAAGTACTCAAAGCCCCCGATGGCGCGGGGGAAGGGGCCCAGTATGTCGAGCCCCTAGACCGAGAATGGCCAGGAGAGAGGGATTGTTTGAAGGGCTTGAGCTGGCTGATGATGCTTCTTCGAATGGAACTAACATGCTTCACACTTGGTTACTAGTGCCATTGCATCCTGGAGGGCAGTGGGCTAGAAGAAACCTTGCCGGAAGGCCTTGCCAGCAAGGGCCCTCGACCCTATGTGGGAGCCACATATGCCCCCATGTATCTCTGCCGGTAGCTCCAGTCCTTCCTCCCGGGGAATGAACTTCAATTTCACACTGTTTGGTATTTTTCTATATAGAACGTTGTCAACAAACTGATACAGGGCAGACCGACGGGCTACTTTCTCCGCTTCTTCCTGCTCCTCAGGAAGCTCCCCCTGTTTGGAGGAATAGAACGGTATGCTGTGCCCATGCCGGAGCCTGGGGCTCGACGACAAGGACTAAAGGCATCTCCTCTGCCATGGGGGCGACTGTCTCTACGGCCGGGGCTTGACGCCCCGTCAGAGTCAGTTGCTCCACGGCAGGCTCAGCGTCCATGGCAGCATCTTCGCCAGCGGCTCCAGGGAGCTCGGTGGGAAAGTACTTGCCGGGGCCTGATTTCCTTCGCTTGTTCTGCTCTGTCGATGGTTCTACAGATGGTTGAGTTAACCGAAGCACAAAAGTACCTGGTTCCACAGGTAGTTTGAGGGCAGCACGCTTTGACAGGTAGTCGGCAATGTCGTTCTCCACTCCGGGAACGTGCTCCACCTGTATACCGTCAAAATGCTCCTCCAGCTTCCTCACCTCATCCACATAGGCTTCCATTAATGGGCTTAGATAGTCCTTGTTGACCTTCCTGACGACAAGGTATGAATCACCCCTGACGATGAGCTTCTTGACCCCGAGGTCTTCCGCGATCCTGAGACCGGCAAGCAATCCCTCGTATTCAGAAGTATTGTTCGTCGACATCTCCCTGGGAAAGTGCATCTGGATTACATACTTGAGGTGCTCTTCGGTGGGTGCGACGAGCAGCACACCGACACCGGCGTCTTGCAGCGAGAAAGCCCTGTCAAAGTACATAACCCAGTCGCGGCTTGTTTCCTTGCCGGGAAGAGTGGTCTCCTAGATCTCTTCGTCGGGCGTTGATGTCCACTCTGCAATGAATTCTGCCAAGACTCGGCTCTAGATCGTTGAAGTACTTTCAAACTTCAACCCAAAGCTCGACAACTCCAAGGCCCATTCCACAATCCTCCCCGTTGCATCTGGCTTATGCAGTATCCGTTGCAACGAGAGGCGGGTGACGACGGTGATCTCGTGCGCTTGGAAGTAATGATGCAGCTTCCTCGAGGCCATAAGGAGGCTGAAGAGCAGTTTCTGCACACCGAAGTACCTTGACCTAGCCCCTGCAGGAGGGAGCTAACAAAGTAGACCGAGTGCTGCATCATTTTCTTCTTTCGCACCACATCACTTGATTGCACGAGCCCTGTCCCACCGGCATCAGGCCCTGCCAGGGGCCTCGCCTTGCCGGGACCAGGCCTTGCCGGGGGGAGCCCTGGCTCATCATCCGTCAGCCCTGCCGTTGCCACTGCCTCTTCGCCAACCTCCCTCTGCGCCACTAGAAGCGGCGCTGACCACTTGATTTGTTGCTGATGACCCACAAGTATAGGGGATCTATCATAGTCCTTTCGATAAGTAAGTGTGTCGAACCCAACGAGGAGCAGAAGGAAATGATAAGTGGTTTTCAGTAGGGTATTCTCTGCAAGCACTGAAATTGTAGGTAACAGATAGTTTTGTGATAAGATAATTTGTAACGGGTAACAAGCAATGAAAGTAAATAAGGTGCAGCAAGGTGGCCCAATCCTTTTTGTAGCAAAGGACAAGCCTGGACAATTTCTTATAATGAGAAAAGCGCTCCCGAGGACACATGGGAATTATCGTCAAGCTAGTTTTCATCACGCTCATATGATTCACGTTCGGTACTTTGATAATTTGATATGTGGGTGGACTGGTGCTTGGGTACTTCCCTTTCTTGGACAAGCATCCCACTTATGATTAACCCATATTGCAAGCATCCGCAACTACAAAAGAAGTATTAAGGTAAACCTAACCATATCATGAAACTAGTGGATCCAAATCAGCCCCTTAGGAAGCAACGCATAAACTAGGGTTTAAGCTTCTATCACTCTAGCAACCCATCATCTACTTATTACTTCCCAATGCCTTCCTCTAGGCCCAAATAATGGTGAAGTGTCATGTAGTCGATGTTCACATAACACCACTAGAGGAGAGACAACATACAACTCATCAAAATATCGAACGAATGCCAAATTCACATGACTGCTAATAGCAAGACTTCACCCATGTCCTCAGGAACAATCGTAACTACTCACAAAGCATATTCATGTTCATGATCAGAGGAGTATTAATATGCATTAAGGATCTGAACATATGATCTTCCACCAAGTAAACCAATTAGCATCAACTACAAGGAGTAATCAATGCTACTAGCAACCCATAGGTACAAATTTGTGGTTTTGATACAAGATTGGATACAAGAGATGAACTAGGGTTTTGAGAGGAGATGGTGCTGGTGAAGATCTTGATGGAGATTGACCCCCTCCTAATGAGAGGATCGTTGGTGATGACGATGGTGATGATTCCCCCCTCCCGGAGGGAAGTTTCCCCTGCAGAACAGCTCCGTCAGAGCCCTAGATTGGTTCCGCCAACGTTCCGCCTCGTGGCAGCGGAGTTTCATCCCGTAAGCTTGTTTATGATTTTTTTTCAGGGTAAGAGACTTCGTATAGCAGAAGATGGGCACCGAAGGGCCAACAGGGGGCCCACGAGACAGGGGGCGCGCCTAGTAGGGGGGGGGGCGCCCCCACCCTCGTGGCTAGGGTGTGGGCCCCCTCTGGTACTTTCTTTGCTCAATAATTCTTATTAATTCCAAAAATGACTTCCGTGGAGTTTCAGAATTTTTGGAGCTGTGCAGAATAGGTTTCCAATATTTGCTCCTTTTCTAGCCAGAATCCCAGCTGCCGGCATTCTCCCTCTTCATGATAAACCTTGTAAAATAAGAGAGAATAGCCATAAGTATCGTGACATAACGTGTAATAATAGCCCATAATGCAATAAATATCGATATAAAAGCATCATGCAAAGTGGACGTATCAACTCCCCCAAGCTTAGACCTCGCTTGTCCTCAAGCGGAAGCCGAAATCAAAAAATATGTCCACATGTTTAGAGATAGAGGTGTCGATAAAAAATAAAATACAGACATGAGGGCATCATGATCATTCTTATAACAGCAACATATATAGATTTTGTCATATGATTTCTTATGCTTGATGTCTACTACACAACCTTCTTCTTGTAGACGTTATTGGGCCTGCAAGTGCACAGGTTTGTAGGACAGTAGCAAATTTCCCTCAAGTGGATGACCTAAGGTTTATCAATCCGTGGGAGGCATAGGATGAAGATGGTCTCTCTCAAGCAACCCTACAATCAAATAACAAAGAGTCTCTTGTGTCCCCAACACACCCAATACAATGGTAAATTGTATAGGTGCACTAGTTCGGCGAAGAGATGGTGATACAAGTGCAATATGGGTGGTAGATATAGGTATTTGTAATCTGAAAATATAAAAACAACAAGATAACTAATGATAAAAGTGAGCGTAAACGGTATTGCAATGATAGGAAACAAGGCCTAGGGTTCATACTTTCACTAGTGCAAGTTCTCTCAACAATAATAACATAGATAGATCATATAACAATCCCTCAACATGCAACAAAGAGTCACTCCAAAGCCACTAATAGCGGAGAACAAACGTAGATATTATGGTAGGGTACGAAACCACCTCAAAGTTATTCTTTCGGATCGATCTATTAAAGAGTTCGTACTAGAATAACACCTTAAGACACAAATCAACCAAAACCCTAATGTCACCTAGATACTCCATTGTCACCTCAAGTATCCGTGGGCATGATTATACGATGTGCATCACACAATCTCAAATTCATCCAACCAACACAAAGTACTTCAAAGAGTGCCCCAAAGTTTCTACCAGAGAGTCAAGAAAACGTGTGCCAACCCCTATGCATAGATTCATGGGCGGAGCCCGCAAGTTGGTCACCAAAACATACATCAAGTGACACATGATATCCCATTTTCACCACAGATAAACACGGCAAGACATACATCAAATGTTCTCAAAGTAAAGACTCAATCCGATAAGATAACTTCAAGAGGGAAACTCAATTCATCACAAGAGAGTAGAGGGGGAGAAACATCATAAGATCCAACTATAATAGCAAAGCTCGCAATACATCAAGATCGTGCCATAGAGAGAACACGAGAGAGAGAGAGATCAAACACATAGCTACTGGTACATACCCTCAGCCCCGAGGGTGAACTACTCCCTCCTCGTCATGGATAGCGCCGGGATGATGAAGATGGCCACCGGTGATGGGTTCCCCCTCTGGCAGGGTGCCGGAACGGGCTCCTGCGAGGTTTTTGGTGGCTACAGAGGCTTGCGGTGGTGGAACTCCCAATCTATCTTGATATTCGATGGTTTTAGGGTACGGAGGCATATATAGGTAAAAGAAGTCGGTCGGGAGGTGCTTGAGGGGTCCACGAGATAGGGGGGCGCACCCTGTAGGGGGGGCGCGCCCCCCTATCTCCTGGGCTCCTCGAGTATCTTCTGACGTGAACTCCAAGTCTCCAGGATGATATTCTTCCAAAAAATCACGTTGCCGAAGGTTTCATTTCGTTTGGACTCCGTTTGATATTCCTTTTCTTCAAAATACTGAAACAGGCAATAAAACAACAATATGGGCTGGGCCTCCGGGTAGTAGGAAAGTCCCAAAAATGATATAAATGTTTAAAATAAAGCCCATAAACATCCAAAAGGGGTAATATAATAGCATGGAACAATAAAAAATTATAGATACGTTGGAGACGTATCAAGCATCCCCAAGCTTAATTCCTGCTCGTCCTCGAGTAGGTAAATGATAAAAACAGAATTTTTGATGTGGAATGCTACCTAGCATAATTCTCAATGTAATTTTCTTTATTGTGGCATGAATTTTCAGATCCAAATGATTCAAAATAAAATTTCATATTGATAAAAGAAATAGTAACACTTCAAGCATAGTAATGAAAGTAATCATGTCTTCTCAAAATAACATGGCAAAAGAAAGTTCATCCCTACAAAATCATATAGTTAGGCTATGCTTCATTTTCGTCACACAAAGATGTTCCCAATTTCTATACCCCCGATGACATGCCAAGCAATTGTTTCATACTTAAATAATCTCAAACTTTTTCAACCTTCACGCAATACATGAGCGTGAGCCATGGATATAGCACTATGGGTGGAATAGAATATGATGATGGGGATTGTGTGGAGAAGACAAAAAAGGAGAAAGTCTCACATTAACGAGGATAATCAACGGGCTATGGAGATGCCCATCAATTGATGTCAACATGAGGAGTATGGATTGCCATGCAACGGATGCACTAGAGCTATAAATGAATGCTCAACAAAAGAAAACTAGTGGGTGTGCATCCAACTTGCTTGCTCATGAAGACCTAGGGCATTTGAGGAAGCCCATCGTAGGAATTTACAAGCCAAGTTCTATAATGAAAAATTCCCACTAGTATGAAAAAGACAACTTATGAGACTCACTATATGAAAAACATGGCGCTACTTTGAAGCACAATATATGAGACTCACTACATGAAGAACAAGGTGCTATTTTGAAGCACAAGTGTGGAAAAAGAGATAGTAACATTGCCCTTTTTATTTTTTTCTCTTTTTTTCTTTTCTTTTTCCTTTTTTTCTTTTTTTGGGCCTTTCTTTTTCTTTTGGCCTTTCTTCTTTTTTTTCTTTTTTTTCTTTTTGGGCAATGCTCTAATAATGACGATCATCACACTTCTAATGATTACAACATATGAATTACAACTCGAAACTAGAACAAGATATGACTCTATATGAATGCCTCCGGCGGTGTACCGGGATGGTGCAATGAATCAAGAGTGACATGTATGAAAAATATGCATTGTGGCTTTGCCACAAATACGATGTCAACTACATGATCATGCAATGGCAATATGACAAAAGTAATGCATGCCATGATGATGATGAACGGAACGGTGGAAAGTTGCATGGCAATATATCTCGGAATGGCTATGGAAATGCCATAATAGGTAGGTATGGTGTCTGTTTTGAGGAAGATATAAGGAGGTTTATGTGTGATAGAGCGTATCGTATCACGGGGTTTGGATGCACCGGCGAAGTTTGCACCAACTCTCAAGGTGAGAAAGGGCAATGCACGGTACCGAAGAGGCTAGCAATGGCGGAAAGGTAAAAGTGCGTATAATCCATGGACTCAACATTAGTCAAAAGAACTCATATACTTATTGCAAAAATTTAGAAGTCATCAAAAATCAAGCACTACGCGCATGCTCCTAGGGGGATAGATTGGTAGGAAAAGACCATCGCTCGTCCCCGACCGCCACTCATAAGGATGCACAAGCCAGGTACACTTCATGTTTCAAATTTGTCACACAACTTTAACCATACGTGCATGCTACGGGACTTGCTAACTTAAAAACAAGCATTCTTTAAATTCATAATCACCCAACTAGCATGACTTTAATATCACTACCTCCATATCTCAAAAGAATTATCACGCATCAAATTGATCATAGCATCCAATTCTTTTCTATGATAGTTTTTATTATACCCAACTTGGATGCTCATCATCCTAGGACCAACTTTGTAACCATATAAAATACCGTGCTGTTCTAAAAGACTCTCAAAATAATATAAGTGAAGCATGAGAGACTAGCAATTTCTACAAAATATAACCACCGCCGTGCTCTAAAATATATAAGTGAAGCACTAGAGCAAACGACAAACTACTCCGAAAGATATAAGTGAAGATCAATGAGTAGCTAAATAATTATGTAACTATGTGAAGACTCTCTAACATTAAAGAATTTCAGATCTTGGTATTGTATTCAAACAGCAAGCAAAAAAAATATAACATTTCAAGGATAGCATAACTCATGTGAAGAAGCAAAAACTTAGGCTCAACCGATACTAACCGATAGTTGTTGAAGAAGAAAGGTGGGATGCCTACCGGGGCATCCCCAAGCTTAGGTGCTTGAGACTTCTTGAAATATTGTCTTGGAGTGCCTTGGGAATCCCCAAGCTTGAACTTTTGGGTCTCCTTAATTCCTCGCATATCATGCTTTCTCTTTTTATCAAAAGCTTCATCCACAACAAACTCAACAAGAACTCGTGAGATAGGTTAGTATAAACCAATGCAAAACCTTATCATTTTCTACTGTAACAAATCGCTAAAATTATTATTCAACATTGCATATTAAATGCCTCTGCATATTTAATACTCCTATCCTCAAATAGAATCATTAAACAAGCAAACATATGCAAACAATGCAAACATAACAGCAATCTGCCAAAACAGTACAGTCTGTAAAGAATGCAAGAGTATCAATACTTACCTAACCCCAAAAATTATGAGAAAAATATTACGCTGTAGAAGATTTATCAGATCTCATTATGCAAAAAGTTTCAACATTATATCATGCTCTGACTTTTCTAGGGAATTTCTGCAACAGCGGTAAACTTTCTGTTTTCAAACAGCAACATGTATACTAGCAAAATAAGCATGGTAAAGGCTATCCTTGACATTTTTATTGAAACTAAAGATGCAAAACATTATTCTAAATAACAGCAAGAAAATAATAACAAAAGAAAATGACGCTCCAAGCAAAACACATATCATGTGGTGAATAAAAATATAGCTCCAAGTAAAGTTACCGATGAACGAAGACGAAAGAGGGGATGCCTTCTGGGGCATCCCCAAGCTTAGGCTTTTGGTTGTCCTTGAATATTACCTTGGGGTGCCTTGGGCATCCCCAAGCTTAGGCTCTTGCCACTCCTTATTCCATAGTCCATCGAATCTTTACCCAAAACTTGAAAACTCCACAACACAAAACTCAACAGAAAACTCGTAAGCTCCGTTAGTCTAAGAAAATAAAACCACCACTTAGGTACTGTAATGAACTCATTCTAAATTCATATCAGTGTAATATCTACTGTACTCCAACTTATCTATGGTTCATACCCTCTGATACTACTCATAGAGTCATCAAAATAACCAAACAACACATAGAAAACAGAATCTGTCAAAAACAGAACAGTCTGTAGTAATCTGTATCAAACGTATACTTATGGAACTACAAAAATCCTACCAAATTAGGAAGTCCTAAGCAATTCGTGTACCAATCCAGAGAAAAAAGAATCAGTTCAGAAGCACCTTTCTGTGAATTAAAATAATAATTTACAGGGTGCAAAAGTTTCTGATTTTCAGCAGGATCAACACAACTATCACCGTAAGCCATCCTAAAGGTCTTACTTGGCACTTTATTGAAACAAAAGATATAAAACATGATAACTACAGTAGCATAATCATGTGGACACACAAAAACAGTAAGGGTAAATATTGGGTTGTCTCCCAACAAGCGTTTTTCTTTAATGCCTTTCTAGCTAGGCATGATGATGACAATGATGCTCACATAAAATATAAGAATTGAAACATAACGGGAGCATCATGAAGCATATGACTAGCACATTTAAGTCTAACCCACTTCCTATGCATAGGGATTTTGTGAGCAAACAACTTATGGGAACAATGATCAACTAGCATAGGGAGGTAAAACAAGCATAGCTTCAAGATTTTCAACACATAGGGAGGAAACTTGACATTATTGCAATTCCTACAAGCATATGTTCCTCCTTTATAGTAATTTTCAGTAGCATCATGAATGAATTCAACAATATAACCAGCACCTAAATCATTCTTTTCATGATCTACAAGCATAGAAAATTTACTACTCTCCACATAAGCAAAATTCTTCTCATTCGGAATAGTGGGAGTGTCATAAGAGACTCAAACACTAAAAATTGTTTCTACATTACAAGAGTGATGTTCAGAAAAAGGGTAATCATAATAATGACAAGATTTGTAAATATAATCATCACTACTTTTTATAGCATAAGTTTCATCACAATAATCATCATAAGTAGCAACTTCGTTCTCATCATAATCAATTGAAACCTCTCCCAAGATAGTGGAATCACTAAATAAAGTTGACACTCTTCTAAATCCACTTTCATATTCATCACAATAAGATTCAACATCCTCCAAAATAGTGGGATCACTACTTCCTAAAGTTTACACTCTTCCAAACCCACTTTCATCAATATAATCATCATAAATAGGAGGCATGCTTTCATCATAACAACTTTGCATATCAAAACTTGGGATGCTAAAAATATCATCTTCATAAAACATAGCATCCCCAAGCTTGGGACAAACATTAATTTCACCAAATATATTCTCAAATATTTCATCCTCATCAAACATAGCTTCCCCAAGCTTGGGCCCTTTCATATCGTAAGCATAATCACTCTCATCATTAAAAATATGGATAGCACCAATCGTAAAGCAATTATCATCATCACAATGAGTAGTAGGAGCAACATCATTTGGGAAGGATACCTTTTTACCGTTGTTGCTCCTTCTTTTCTTTTTCTTCTTCATATTATGTGTGGGTTCAACCTTCCTCTTTGAGCTCCTTATTGACGAGATTGGTTAAATAGAAATCTCCTCCTCGTTTCCTGATTCACCATAAGAAATAATAGGAGGATATTGGGAAGTCTCTTCCCTTTCATTAGTATTCTCATCATCTTCTATTTGCTTTATTTTATTTATGTAATTGGCAATATAAGGATTTTCAATGCAATTCACCGCACAATACAAATAAATCTTCTCTAGATCAATATCAAGGAATTTCTTATGGGCAAATTCTGGAAGGTCCTTGAGTAAACATTTCAATTCTTCATAACCCAAAAGCAAACTAAGTTCATTATAATGTGCAAGGGAAATCAAATCATCACAATTTTTGGACACGGTTCGGTCGTGAAACAATTTTCATTGGAGATGTAAATGACCACGTTCATTGCAAAGTTCACAAGTACGGCAAAGGAATTTTAAATTTTCAGCACTCACATCTAGCCTTTCTTGCAACCATTTAGTTTCTAAATGCTTATGCCTCTTGCAATAAATATCTTCTCTATTTGGTGTGTTCATGCAAACATGCACTCCACAAAAGTTGACATGCTCATAAGAGATATTTTCATCACACTAGAGCAATCATCATTAGTACTACGGATATTCAAGGAGTTTATACTAACAACATTGCAATCATGCTCATCATCCAAAGATTTAGTACCAAGCATTTTAAAGCATTCTTCTTCTAGCACTTGAGCACAATTTTACTTTCCATCAAATTCACGAAAGATATTAAAAAGATGAAGCGTATGAGACAAACTTAATTCCATTTTTTTGTAGTTTTCTTTTATATACTAAACTAGTGATAAAACAAGAAACAAAAAGATTCGATTACAAGATCTAAAGATATACCTTCAAGCACTCACCTCCCCGGCAACAGCGCCAGAAAAGAGCTTTAGTTGACGGGGTGTGAGTGAGTGCCCTTTACCTAGCCTCCCCGGCAACGGCGCCAGAAAAGAGCTTGATGTCTACTACACAACCTTCTTCTTGTAGACGTTGTTGGGCTTGCAAGTGCACAGGTTTGTAGGACAGTAGCAAATTTCCCTCAAGTGGATGACCTAAGGTTTATCAATCCGTGGGAGGCATAGGATGAAGATGGTCTCTCTCAAGCAACCCTGCAATCAAATAACAAAGAGTCTCTTGTGTCCCCAACACACCCAATACAATGGTAAATTGTATAGGTGCACTAGTTCGGCGAAGAGATGGTGATACAAGTGCAATATGGATGGTAGATATACGTATTTGTAATCTGAAAATATAAAAACAGCAAGGTAACTAATGATAAAAGTGAGCGTAAACGGTATTGCAATGACAGGAAACAAGGCCTAGGGTTCATACTTTCACTATTGCAAGTTCTCTCAACAATAATAACATAGATAGATTATATAACAATCCCTCAACATGCAACAAGAGTCACTCCAAAGCCACTAATAGCGGAGAACAAACGTAGAGTTTATGGTAGGGTACGAAACCACCTCAAAGTTATTCTTTCGGATCGATCTATTAAAGAGTTCGTACTAGAATAACACCTTAAGACACAAATCAACCAAAACCCTAATGTCACCTAGATACTCCATTGTCACCTCAAGTATCCGTGGGCATGATTATACGATGTGCATCACACAATCTCAAATTCATCCAACCAACACAAAGTACTTCAAAGAGTGCCCCAAAGTTTCTACCGGAGAGTCAAGAAAACGTGTGCCAACCCCTATGCATAGATTCATGGGTGGAACCCGCAAGTTGGTCACCAAAACATACATCAAGTGGCACATGATATCCCATTGTCACCACAGATAAACACGACAAGACATAAATCAAGTGTTCTCAAAGTAAAGACTCAATCCGATAAGATAACTTCAAGAGGGAAACTCAATTCATCACAAGAGAGTAGAGGGGGAGAAACATCATAAGATCCAACTATAATAGCAAAGCTCGCGATACATCAAGATCGTGCCATAGAGAGAACACGAGAGAGAGAGAGAGAGAGAGAGAGAGAGATCAAACACATAGCTACTGGTACATACCCTCAGCCCCGAGGGTGAACTACTCCCTCCTCGTCATGGATAGCGCCGGGATGATGAAGATGGCCACCGGTGATGGGTTCCCCCCCGGCAGGGTGCCGGAACGGGCTCCCGAGAGGTTTTTGGTTGCTAGCTTGCGGCGGCGGAACTCCCGATCTATCTTGATATTCGATGGTTTTAGGGTACATAGGCATATATAGGCGAAAGAAGTCGGTCGGGAGGTGCTCGAGGGGTGCACGAGACAGGGGGCACGCCCTGTAGAGGGGGGGGCCCTATCTCCTGGGCTCCTCGAGTATCTTCTGACGTGAACTCCAAGTCTCCAGGATGACATTCTTCCAAAAAATCACGTTGTCGAAGGTTTCATTCCGTTTGGACTCCGTTTGATATTCCTTTTCTTCGGAATACTGAAACAGGCAATAAAACAACAATATGGGCTGGGCCTTCGGTTAGTAGGTTAGTCCCAAAAATGATATAAATGTGTAAAATAAAGCCCATAAACATCCAAAAGGGGTAATATAATAGCATGGAACAATCAAAAATTATAGATACATTGGAGACGTATCAATGCTCAAGTAACAATCTATTCACAATGTCAAGTATGGTTCATAAACTTCATTGAGAACTAACAAACTATAATCTCAGTCATTGAAGCAATTGCAATTTATCATAACATCGGAAAGAGTCAAGAATAGAGCTTTTCAGCAAGTCCACATACTCAACTATCATATAGTCTTCTACAATTGCTAACACTCACGCAATACTCATGGTTATGGAGTTTTAATCGGACACTGAGAAAGATAGGGGCTTATAATTCCGCCTCGCAACGTATTCACCTTTGGATGATGTCAACAATAATAGTTCATGCTAACTTACATCCAATTGGATATATATATATATATATCAGGATCTTCCCAACACGAGGTGCTTGCCAAAGGATAAAATGAAAAAGGGAAAGGTGAAGATCACCTTGACTCTTGCATAATGTAAAAGACATAAAGTGAAAGATAGGCCCTTCGCAGAGGGAAGCAGAGGTTGTCATGTGCTTTTAGGGTTGGATGCAAAAAATCTTAATGCAAAAGAACATCACTTTATATTGCCACTTGTGATATGAACCTTTATTACGCAGTCCGTCGCTTTTATTACTTCCATATCACACGATCGTATAAAGCTTATTTTCTCTGCACTAATAAGTCATACATATTTAGAGAGCAATTTTTATTGCTTGCAACATGACAACTTACTTGAAGGATCTTACTCAATCCATAGGTAGGTATGGTGGAATCTCATGGCAAAACTGGGTTTAAGGATATTTGGAAGCACAAGTAGTATCTCTACTTGGTGCAAGGAATTTGGCTAGCATGAGGTGGAAAGGCAAGCTCAACATGTTTGAATGATCCATGACAATATACTTTAACCGAGATGTGAGAAAACATAACCCATTACGTTGTCTTCCTTGTCCAACATCAACTCTTTAGCATGTCATACTTAATGAGTGCTCACAATTTTAAAAGATGTCCATGATAGTATATTTATATGTGAAAACCTCTCTTTCTTTATTACTTCCTATTAATTGCAACGATGACCAAAAATATGTTTGTCAACTCTCAACAACTTTTAAGCCTCATACTCTTTATATGTGAAGTCATTACTATCCATAAGATCAATATGAACTATTTTATTCTTTTTATTTTCTCAAGATCATAGCAAAATAGCAAAGCCCTTGACTCAACACTAATCTTTATTATATGGCTCACGGACTCGATTACATAGAGAGATCACAAAGCAAAACTCAAAACTAATTCATACCAAAACTGCAATCTACTAGATCAAGATATTACTAAAAGGACCGAACTAAGAAAAACGGTAAAGATAAGAGTGTGATGGTGATACGATACCAGGGCACCTCCCCAAGCTTGGCAGTTGCCAAGGGGAGTGCCCATACCCATGTGATTATGTCCTCGGAGGTGGTGAAGAAGGAGTTGTTGATGATGTAGGCTTGTCGTCCATCTTCCAAGGCATATGCTCAGCATCATAGAAGGATGATCTAGTCTCTGGGATCCTCAATCTGCAGCCAAACTCATCCTCTTGAATCTATATTCATACTCATAGTTTTGGTTTTGCAGGTCATAGATCTGGGCCTGGAGGTGCTCGATATTCTCATGAAGCTTGAAGATGGTATCCCCAATGTTCTTGGTGCCTAGCTTGTGGTCGTTGGTGAATTCCGCAATCATCATCTGGTTGGCGTTGAGTTCACGCTCCACCATCCCTTGGCACTTGAAAACTTGTTGCTCCATAGCTTCGAGCATTGTCTCCATGCTTCCGGTATGCCTTGGTCCCTCCACATCGCGGATGTGCAGCACCCCCTCACGCATCTCAATGGTTTGAGGGTGTTGCAGCACTCTGCGAGATAGGGGTTGATAACCCTCTCAAAAAACTTGTCCTTGGGAGCGCTTGGAGACGTCATGGTGCTCTAGATCTATCAAAAAAAAAACAGCTCAAAACGAAAACAGAGGATATTTGCGTGATACAGTGGTCAAAACCTTCGGGAGATTATATAATGAATTTTTACCGACCAAAAGAAGTAATGTGCAAGAAAACAGAGTCTCGGAGGCACACGAGGTGCCCACGAGACAGGGGGGTGCGCCTAGTAAGGGTGGGCGCGCCGTCCACCCTCGTGGAGGCCTCATGTCCTTCCCGGATTACTTCTTGCTTTCCAAAATTCATAAATATTCCAAAACGGAGAAAATTGCCATTAGAATTGTTTTGGAGTCGGTTTACTTACGATATCGCATACCTATTCCTTTTCGGAGTCTGAAACATTCTGGAAAGTGTCCCTTATGTATTCCTCCGGGGTTACGGTTTCAATAATATTAGTTTCAACATTATAGGATTACCTGAGATATAATGTTTGATTCTTTGACCGTTCACCACCCTCGAACTTGTGCCTTCGAAGTTGTTGACTTTTATGGCACCGGAACGATAGACCTCCTCGATAACGTAAGGACCTTCCCATTTAGAGAGAAGTTTTCCTGCAAAAAACCTTAAATGAGAGTTGAATAGCAACACATAATCACCTACGTTAAATTCTCACTTTTGTATTCTTTTGTCATGCCATCTTTTAACTTTTTCTTTGAACAGCTTGGCATTCTCATAGGCTTGGGTTCTCCATCCATCAAGTGAGCTAACGTCAAACAACCTCTTCTCACCGGCAAGTTTGAAGTCATAGTTGAGCTCTTTAATGGCCCAGTATGCTTTATGTTCAAGTTCGAGAGGTAAGTGACATGCTTTTCCATAAACCATCTTATACAGAGACATACCCATAGGATTTTTATATGCAGTTCTATAGGCCCATAATGCATCATCAAGTTTCTTGGACCAATTCTTTCTAGATCTATTAACAGTCTTTTGCAAAATTAATTTGAGCTCTCTATTACTCAGCTCGAGTTGACCGCTAGACTGGGGGTGATAAGGAGATGCAATTCTATGATTAACATCATACTTAGCAAGCATTTTACGAAAGGCACCATGAATAAAATGTGAACCACCATCAGTCATTAAGTATCTAGGGACTCCAAACCTCAGAAAAATAACTTCTTTAAGCATCTTAATAGAGGTGTTATGATCAGCACTACTAGTTGGAATAGCTTCTACCCACTTAGTAACATAATCAACAGCAACTAAAATATATGTGTATCCATTAGGGGCAGGAAAAGGTCCCATACAATCAAAGCCCCAAACATCAAATTGTTCAATAACAAGAGAATAATTCATAGGCATTTCTTGACGTCTACTAATATTACCAATTCTTTGACTTTCATCACAAGACAAGACAAACTTATGAGCATCTTTGAAGAGAGTAGGCCAATAAAAACCGGATTGCAATACCTTATGTGCAGTTCTATCTCCAGCGTGGTGTCCTCCATATGGTTCGAAGTGACACTTGCGTAGGATTTGTTCCTGTTCATGCTCAGGTACACAACGTCTAATAACACCATCTACTCCTTCTTTATAAAGTTGTGGGTCATCCCAGAAGTAATGTCTTAAATCATAAAAGAACTTTTTCTTTTGCTTGTATGTGAAACTAGGTGGTATAAATTTAGCAACAATGTAATTAGCATAATCAGCATACCATGGAGCAGTACGAGAAGCACTAATGACCGCTAATTTTTCATTAGGAAAGCTATCATCAATAGGTAGTGGGTCATCAAGAACATTCTCTAACCTAGACAAGTTGTCTGCAACGGGGTTCTCAGCTCCCTTTCTATCAATAATATGCAAATCAAATTCTTGGAGCAAGAGAACCCATCTAATAAGTCTAGGTTTAGCATCTTTCTTTTCCATAAGATATTTAATAACAGCATGATCAGTGTGAATAGTTACTTTAGAATCAACAATATAAGGTCTGAACTTATCACAAGCAAATACAACTGCTAAGAATTCTTTTTCAGTAGTAGCATAATTTCTCTGGGCAGTATCAAGAGTTTTACTAGCATACTGGATAACATTTAATTTCTTATCAACTCTTTGCCCTAGAACAACACCTACAGCATAATCACTAGCATCACACATAATTTCAAAGGGTAAGTTCCAATCAGGTGGCAGAACAATAGGTGCAGTGATCAAAGCTTTCTTAAGTATTTCAAATGCTTCTACACAATTATCATCAAAGACAAAAGGAATATCTTTTTGCAATAAATTAGTCAGAGGCCTAGAGATTTTAGAAAAGTCCTTAATGAACCTCCTATAAAAACCGGCATGACCAAGGAAACTTCTTATACCTTTAATGTCCTTGGGACATGGCATCTTTTCAATAGCATCAACTTTAGCTTTATCAACTTCAATACCTCTTTCATAAATTTTATGCCCCAAGACAATGCCTTCGTTAACCATAAAGTGGCACTTTTCCCAATTCGAGATGAGACTAGTGTCTTCACATCTGTGCAAAACTCGATCAAGGTTGCTCAAGCAATCATCAAAAGAGGATCCATAAACAAAGAAGTCATCCATGAATACCTCACAAATCTTTTCTTTTCACAAAAGTCAGAGAATATAGCCATCATGCATCTTTGAAAGGTAGCAGGTGCATTACATAAACGAAAAGGCATAGGTCTATAAGCAAAGGTACCGAAAGGGCAAGTAAAAGTAGTTTTTGATTGATCCTCCACTGACACATGTATTTGAGAGAACCCAGAATAACCATCTAGAAAGCAGAAATGTGTATGTTTGGATAGTCTTTCTAGCATTTGATCAATAAAAGGTAAAGGGTAATGATATTTCTTAGTAGCTTTATTTAATTTACGAAAATCAATTACCATCCTATAACCTGTAATAATTCTTTGCGGGATCAATTCATCTTTATCATTAGGAACAATAGTAATACCTCCCTTCTTAGGGACGCAATGGACATGACTTACCCAATCACTATCAGCAACGGGATAAATTATACCCGCCTCAAGGAGCTTTAGTATCTCCTTTCTCACCACTTCTTTCATCTTAGGATTTAACCGTCGTTGAGGATCTCTAGCTGGTTTGGCATCTTTCTCCAATTTTATTTCGTGTTGGCATAGAGTGGGACTACTGCCCTTAAGATCATCGAGAGTATATCCAATAGCAGCACAGTGCTTCTTCAGAGTTTTCAATAATGTTTCCTCTTCTTGCTCTGAAAGTTTAGCACTAATAATAATAGGATATATCTTCTTTTCATCAAGATAAGAATATTTAAGATTATCAGGTAATGGTTTGAGCTCAAACACGGGATCACCCTTGGGTGGAGGGGGATCCCCTAGGATTTCAATAGGTAAGTTGTGTTTCAGCATAGGACCCCGTT
>NC_057795.1:147954139-147990546 GCF_018294505.1 Triticum aestivum | reverse complement strand
GAGTGGCACCCGGTTGGTGGGCTCGGGAACCCTGTACACATCGTTTGGGGCCGTAAGCGACACCCCGGCCGGATCTCCTTGCGGATGGAACCCGAATAGGCGATAAACCTGGACTAGAGTCTTGTGTGGTTAGTCAGGTCGTGGCCGACACCCTCGCCAGGCTTCCGCTTGAAGGTTGCCGAGATACATGACGTGTACATGGCGATAAGTGGCGAGAGCGTGTGTGAAGAAGTACACCCCTGCAGGGTTAACATGATCTATTCGAATAGCCGGGTCCGCGGTTATGGACTTCTTGGATGCTTACATGGTACATAGACAACTTGAAGTGGATACTATAAAATGCTCAAGACAAGTGTGAGTGCTATGGATGGCCTTCTCGTAGGGAGACGGGGATGAATCCATAGTAGTGTATTGTGTGGTGATTAGTGGACTCGTGTACGTTGTTTCACCTCCAGAGTTTCTGGTAGTCGTAGAACAGGATAGCCACAGAGTCAAAGCTGGCTTGCTGCAACTAAACCCCACCTTATCCCTTGATACAGATGCATGTATGATAGGATCTGATGTAAGTCTTGCTGAGTACCTTTGTACTCATGTTGCTTTATTTATGTTTTTGCAGCGGAGACTTCGGTCTTACTAGTGTTCTTGTGGACTTCGACTAGTAGCTAGTACCTCAGCTACGATCTTGATCGGATGTTGTAGATAGTCAGGCTTCCAGCCTTTTCCATTTATAGATGTCTGTACCCAGACATGTAATGCTTCCGCTTGTTGCTTGTATGCTCTGTATGACGGGTCTTGTGACCCCTGTTTGCAATAAATGCTATGATGGCTCTTCCGAGCCTTTATCTATATAATTGTTGAGTTATGCTGTGATGCCATGTTGTACAGCACATACTTGCATGTTATGCGTACGTGTAATGTGTAGTGCTATGTGTGGGATCTGACTATCTAGTTGTTCATCTCTAGTAGCCTCTCTTACCGGGAAATGTCTCCTAGTGTTACTGCCGAGCCATGGTAGCTTGCTACTGCTCTGGAACACTTAGGCTGGCCGGCATGTGTCCTTCTTCGTTCCTGTGTCTGTCCCCTCGGGGAAATGTCACGCTTTGAGTACCGGAGTCCTGTTAGCCCGCTACAGCCCGGTTTACCGGAGCCCTGCTAGCCCAGTGCTACAGCCCGGACCCACTTGCTGATGACCGACACGTTCGAAGCTGGGTCATGGATGCCTGTCCCTGTAAGTCTGTGCCACTTTGGGTTTACGACTAGTCATGTCAGCCCGGGCTCCTTATCATATGGATGCTAGCGACACTATCATATACGTGAGCCAAAAGGCGCAAACGGTCCCGGGAAAAAGGTAAGACGACACCCGTGGGGATACCGTGCGTGAGGCCGTAAAGTGATATGAGGTGTTACCGGCTAGATCGATGTGACATCGAGTCGGGGTCCTGACAATAAGACACAATGAAACACATATATCACAAAAAATGGATTGTCAAACACCACGGTATACATGATTATTATGATAAGAAAAAAAAGGAACAAAAACAGGGAAAAGGATGCTGTGATGAGTGAGTGAGATATATAAGATAGGCATGAGATGCATTGGATGCCAAATCGGCTACACAAAGGAGTGGAAGCCAGGCAAGTGAGTATTACAAGAGTCAAACTTTTCTGCTCAGCCCATCATCATCTATCAGCAGGAGAGAAGCCTGACCAGTGCACGTATCTAGATCCCTGCCTGCTCGAAACAGCCTAAATGGTTTGCATCCCTGAACATATCCCCATATATGGGGAGACGACATTGGAATACAAGCAAAGCATGAATAAGAAACCAATTGGACAGACCATATAAGCAGTAACACAATCAGAATCACCCCATCCAAGCATTCAAACACAGTCACACACTCACACACAGATAATGGAGCACTTACACACATGAAACAGACAAAGAAACGTACATAGATAGTGGCACATCACACACACACACACAGTCAGACACATAGTCAAGACACACACAATGGAGCACTTGCACACAAGAAACACAAAAAGAAACAGACATAGATAGTGGTACAAACAGAAAGCTAATACATGCAAGACCGAAGTAAACTCAGAAAGCTATATAGAAGTTCCAGAAACCGAATGAGGTAAACTGATTTCTGTAGAGGGGTGAGGGTAATTCAGATCTTCATTCCTGAAAACAGGAAGCTAGTTAGATCATCATCACTACCCACAAGTTTGTAGGCACAGAGACGCATGCTTATTCTTGTCACAAAGTCTAGGCAAAGCAAGAAAAGCAGTATTTCAGTGACTGGACAATAGTAATTGATATCAGAAATACCACTTACTAACAAAACCTACTTGCGTTGAACATAAATTAAATTTAAAAATTAGCAGATTTACACTATGTTAGGTCACAACCAGGTTATAAACAAACATAGAATAAAATCTATATGCAATCCTAATCCTAATCATGCCCAGGCTTCCCAAGTGCATGGCTTACATAGCGACAAACACAGAAGTCACCATTCTTGATATTTTAACAAGTGAGTACAAAATTTGCTCCATAAAATTTAACAGGAGAAACAAAAGGGACGTGACTAAAGTGAGCAGCATTGATAAACAACATGTGATGAACGTTCTTTCACAGATAAATAAACTCTGGAGTTATGCTCATAGCAGAATCATATGTCCAAGTGTGCAATGACAAAATTATAGAGTTATGCTATGCAATCTAGAACAAAGTCTCTAGTACTCCTATATGGAAATGTAAATAGCAACACAAGGAAGAAAAGCAGGAAACCTTGTCAAACAGTAGCAGCAGCAGGTGTTCAGTTAGTCAATCAGCAAGCCACATGATTTGCACTCTCTTAGAAATTTCTACTCTGCCTGCTCGAAATGGCACCCACGGCCTACATGGTTAATGGTTTGCACCGCTGAACACACATCACCATATATGGGAACATAAGCAAAGCATGATACTCTAGGAAGTAACCAACCAATTGAAAAGAACAGAAGCAGTAACACCCGTCAGAACAAAATCACCCCTGCATCTAGCCTGACGAAAGTGGAACAAGCTAGCCGGTACAATCAGAATCGACAGAGGAACCAGAGCATCAAAGGGCACATTTCTCGACGGACGAACACGAACAAGCTAGCCGTTTGAGATCTGAAAACGACCGACGAACAACCGCAGGAGCCTAGGAACCAATTTGAACTAGCGCGACAAACTGACAACTGCTCTCCGCCTCTCCATCTCTGGCCGGAACCCAATTTCAAAACCAAGACCCGACCGTTACTGTAACGCTCGCGCTGACACGAACACGAAGAAACGCAGGATCCAGAGCGTCTCTCAGATAATAGAAGAGCACGCAAAGATTTCTCAATTGCAAACCAGACGAGAGACCCTCGACGAGACAGGACCAAGAACATGCGGGCGCGTCGGGGCAACGGCTAGGACGAGCAAAAACGGGCGACGGCGAGGACGAACAGAATCAAATCAGAAGCGAGCGACTCTAAACTGACGACGGCGGGGACGCACAAAATCAACTCAGGTGCGGTTCTAAGCTGACGAACTGAGCGTGAGCAAAATCAAATCGGACGCGGTTCTAAACGGACGACGGTGAGAACGAGCAAAATCAAATCAGGCGCGATTCTAAACGGACGACGAGAACGATCAAAATCAAATCAGGCGGGATTGTAGCTATCTAAACCGGCGACGGCAAGGACGGGCAAAATCAAATCCAAACGCGATTCTGAACGGGCAAATCGATCGAGGAGGACGAGCAAGATGAAATCCGGCTTGAGGAGGACATACGCACGGCCCGGGCGAAGGGTGGAGGAGCAGCGTACCGGCCGGAGCGCGGCGGGGAGGTCGGAGGAGAGAGGCACCGCCCGGACGAAGAGGAGGAGGAGCAGACCGGGCAGAGCGCGGCGAGCAGGCGAGAGGCGCGGCGCGGAGGAAGAGAGGAGGAGGAGGAGCGGCCGGCCAAAGGGCGCGCCTTTATAGCCGGGGCAGAGGCGGTGGCGGCAGCCCGAGCCTTGTCCTTCGCCGAGATGGCTTGGCGTGGTGGCGGATAAAAGGAAAGTGGAGCTGCTGGGTTCGTGACGGAAATAAAAGGAAAGTGGAGCGGGCAGGGGTGGGGGTTGGCATGCGGTGCTTCCGTCTCGAATTGGGGGATGCCCATCCACGCCGTGTCTTGGAAATGGTTTTTGGTATTCTCAAAAAAATTGCTTTTTTAGTTCATGGCATACCCATACCCTATTAGGCCATCTCAAACGTGACCATAAAATGGATCCGTATCTATCCTCGGACGTTGACATTGACACGGAGCCGGTCCTCCAAGAAAAAAAAATCATATAAGACCAGGTCTCATATAAAGCAGGTGAGACCCACCCTGATGGATGACACATAGCATTCACAAATCACAAAGCATCTAATCTCACTTCCCCTGATTTCAGGTGGGGGTGGGATAAATGCTTTGTGATTTGTGAATGTCACGTGTCATCCATTAGGACGGGTCTCACCTGCTAACCCGTGAGACCTGGTCTCATAGAATTCTTTTCCGTCTTCCAACCATCCACAAACATTTCAAACTGTATTTAAACAAATCGAATGAAATACATGTAAATTGAACGATTTTTTATCTAAACCGGACAAATGTTTTTACATTTCAGGCATATTTCATTAAATAAAAGCGATCAAATCTAAACTTGGTCTAAATCTAAGGTGGTGTGCGTCCTTCGGGTCCTTATTCTTCCCATCTGTGCCCATGTCGGGCGGCCGTGTCCATGTCTGACGGCCAGCTAAGCCACGCAGAGTGAAAGTGCGGCCGCCGATAAACAAGAGTACATGGGACACGGATCAGCTCATGGGACTCGAGGCCTCGCCGCCTCCCACGCGCTACTGCTCCTCGTCGGAGTCTGCGGCCTGTCTGTCACCGGTTCACGTGAGATCGATGATAGACATGGACGGACATGCCTCCTCATGGAATCGGCACCGTCAAAACTTCATTGGCGGCACAAAGGGTGCGCAACTGCCGACATTCTCGTCCACGATCGCCTCCGCGTCCGACTGTGTCGCGGCCGCGTTGCAGGCGGCACGAGTGTGCGCGGCTTTGTACAACACCCTTTGCTCGGTGACGAAGTTGGGTTCTCTGCGGCCTTGGCCGCCTCGGCCTCCTCGCTCACGAGCTGGATGTAGATTTGGCCTTCCTTCAGCCTATGCTGCTTGAGGAGGGAGAAGTTGTACAATGTTCCTCCTGTGCCTGCTGGAACCCTGACATCAACTATGGCGCCAGCTGCTGCTCCCCCATGGCATCCTTGAGGTGTGCCTGCGCATGCTCCATGGTCCAGCCGGCATGGAACAGGGCGGACAAGGGCGCCGACTCATCGTCGGAGGCTGTCTCCATCGTCGGGTAATCGTCGGAGACCTCCGAGGAGTAGGCCGACAGGCCGACACTAGTAGAAAACAGGGTACTAGTCCCGGTTCCGGAGGGCCTTTAGTCCCAGTTCTGGAACCGGCACAAATCAAACGGGACTAAAGACCAAAACCTTTAGTCCCGGTTTGCTTACAAACCGGGACATAAGGGGCTCCACATGGCCGCTGCAGGGCTCCCAGGAAGGCGGTCTTTTAGTCCCGGTTGGTAATACCAACCGAGACCAAAAGGCAGCCACGCGTCAGCAGCTCGCACGCGCTGGGATTTTTGTTTATTTTTTGAAAGGGGGGGGGGGTTAGGGGTTTTCGAGGGTTAATTTAGGGGTTTCATATTGTGTTAGCTAGCTAATAGAGAGAAGTGACATCTCTTTCTCCGTGTTTGGTCGACGCTAGCTACTATACGTATAGAGAGAACTCGACACGCTAGCTAGTAAGCAAAATAAGGAACCATTAATTACACAAGATCGTCATGAACATATACAGAGAGAAGTGACCTCTCTTTCTCCGAGATTGGTCGAATAACAAGTTTTCGTATAGATCTTTCCGACGCTACTACATATATACAATATAACATCTCTTACAATCCCTAGCATCTAAAATCAATTCAACTTCCACATGGCATTCTCCGTTTTTATGTATCACGTGGTCAAGAAAGAATCCTGTCAATTCCTCTTGAATTGCTTGTATGTGATCATGTGGTAGGAGTTCATCCCGCATCTGCCACAACTAATTTAAAGAAGGGGGTCAATACATATATATGAATGAAACTCAATACAATTTATGGTAATAAAACAAAATTGTGAATATTGTTTACGTACTTCATATTGTTGGTCAGAGTAGCCCCACTCAGAGTTCGAGTGGTGGATGAACTCGCAAACGTAGTATCCACATAAATTATTCCCACCTTCCTGCCAAAAGCACTTTACGATAGTAAAGTTCAATCAAACTGATAATGAAGCATGATAATGGTATTGATGAAACAAGAATCGATGAGAGATGTGCGGAACTAGCTAGTACTACTTACTTTGGGGTGTGTAAATCGCATCTCCTTCTGCAGACCTGGAACCATTTTGATGAACTGTTTCCAAACCCTGCCAGGCAAAGGAAATGATTACTTGATATCAGCAAATGAACGAAAGTTGCCGATATGGTGCGATAATGATCGATTGAACTTACTTTTGGAGCATTGCAGTCACGTTTGCATACTCCTAGGGATCTTTATGTCTCGAGTCTAAGACAGCTACTACTCCCCGGTCAAAGTTAATCTCTAGCAGAATAAAGTGGAAATTGCGCACGCATACTCATCAATTAAATTACTATAACCTCGAGTAAGCGAAACCGAATATGCACAAGACAGTAACACTCACTTGAATTTGTAAGGAAAGAGTATTTTCCCTTTGTTTTGATATTGAAGTAACTGTTGTAGCAAGTTGTCCTCAGTATCTTTGACTCTCTTTTGAACCGACCATTCATTTTACGGTATTTGGGTTAATGAACCCAATGTCATAGATTTGTCCTTTTTTGCATTTGATGATCTTCAATCTGCATAATATAGTGAGGATAATTATATATACATGCAATGAAAGAGCTGAGCTATAGAGACTTAATTACAGAAGTAATACTTACAGACAGTAGCAAGTCATGAGTTGTTTGTCGAGGGTGTCTTGATTGAATAACTGAAATAACTCCACAAATTCAACAGGCAGCAACTCAACTCCAATGAGGCCGTGCTCATCTTTAATTCTCACCACCATACTATCCTTCCCCAGACTTCCTACAGGTATCCATGTACCATTCATGCAATCTTCGCATCATCGTTGTTAGAGGAGGATGATCAGGTTTGACTAGAGGCTTCCCGTACTCGTATCTAAAGATCTCTACTACCTCTAACGTTTCAAACTCTACATCATCGCTTAGGTAATCACCAAGATTGGTACCGGGCACTAGCCCTGGATGATTAGCGACGATATCGCTAGACACCTTTGTTGGGGAACGTAGCATGCAATTTCAAAAAAATTCCTGCGCTCACGCAAGATCTATCTAGGAGATGCATAGCAACGAGAGGGGGAGAGTGTGTCTACGTACCCTCGTAGACCGAAAGCAGAAGCGTTTAACAACGCGGTTGATGTAGTCAAACTTCTTCTAGCTCCGACCGATCAAGTACCAAATGTACGGCACATCCAAGTTCTACACACGTTCAACTCGATAACGTTCCACGCCCTCTTGATCCAGCAAGGTGTCAAGGAAGTAGTTCCGTCAGCACGACGGCATGGTGACGGTGATGGTGAAGTGATATGCGCAGGGATTTGCCTAAGCACCACGACAATATGACCGGGGTGTAAACTATGGAGGAGGGCGCCGCACACGGCTAACAGTTGATCTTGTGTGTTGTAGGCGCCCCCTCCCCACATATATATAGGTTGGAGAGGAGGAAAGGCAGCTAAGGGGGCACCCCAAGTAGGAGGAATCCTACTTGGGGTCCTCTCCCAATTTCGGCCAACCCCCCTCTTCTATTCCTATTCGGGGTAGGAAGGGAAGAGGGGACAGGGGAATCCTATTCCATTTTCCCTTTCTTCCTTCCCGTTTCCTTCTCCAATTTGGTCAGCCCATATGGGGGGCGCACCAGCCCCTTTTTGGCTGGTGCATTTCCCCTCTTGTCCCATAAGGCCCATATCTTTTGTCGGGGGTGCCCGGAACCCATTCTGGTGACCCGATTTGTACCCGGTACCCTCTGGAACACTTCCGGTGTCCGAGTACCATCGTCCTATATATCAATCTTTACCTCTCGACCATTTTGAGACTCCTCGTCATGTCCATGATCTCATCCGAGACTCTGAACAACATTCGGTCACCAAATCAGATAACTCATATAATACAATATCCTCATCGAACGTTAAGCGTGCGGACCCAACGGGTTCGAGAACTATGTAGACATGACCAAGACACCTCTCCGGTCAATAACCAATAGCGGGACCTGGATGCTCATATTGAAGGAAATATGCCCTAGAGGCAATAATAAAGTTATTATTTATTTCCTTATTTCATGATAAATGTTTATTATTCATGCTAGAATTGTATTAACCGGAAACATAATACATGTGTGAATATATAGACAAACAGAGTGTCACTAGTATGCCTCTACTTGACTAGCTTGTTAATCAAAGATGGTTATGTTTCCTAACCATGGACAAAGAGTTGTTATTTGATTAACGGGATCACATCATTAGTTGAATGATCTGATTGACATGACCCATTCCGCTAGCTTAGCACCCGATCGTTTAGTATGTTGCTATTGCTTTCTTCATGACTTATACATGTTTCTATGACTATGAGATTATGCAACTCCCGTTTACTGGAGGAACACTTTGTGTGCTACCAAATGTCACAACGTAACTGGGTGATTATAAAGGTGCTCTACAGGTGTCTCCAAAGGTACTTGTTGGGTTGGCATATTTCGAGATTAGGATTTGTCACTCCGAATGTCGGAGAGGTATCTCTGGGCCCTCTCGGTAATGCACATCACTTAAGCCTTGCAAGCATTGCAACTAATGAGTTAGTTGCGAGATGATGTATTACGGAACGAGTAAAGAGACTTGCCGGTAACGAGATTGAACTAGGTATTAGATATTGACGATCTAATCTCGGGCAAGTAACATACCGATGACAAAGGGAACAACGTATGTTGTTATGCGGTTTGACCGATAAAGATCTTCGTAGAATATGTGGGAGCCAATATGAGCATCCAGGTTCCACTATTGGTTATTGACCGAGAATAGTTCTAGGTCATGTCTACATTGTTCTCGAACCCGTAGGGTCCGCACGCTTAAGGTTTCGATGACAGTTATATTATGAGTTTATGAGTTTTGATGTACCGAAGGAGTTCGGAGTCCCGGATGAGATCGAGGACATGACGAGGAGTCTCGAAATGGTCGAGATGTAAAGATCGATATATTGGACGACTATATTCGGAGTTCGGAAAGGTTCCGAGTGATTCGGGTATTTTTCGGAGTACCGGAGAGTTACGGGAATTCGCCGGGGAGTATATGGGCCTTATTGGGCCATACGGGAATAGAGGAGAGAGGCCTAAAGGAAGGAGGCGCGCAGCCCCCCTCTAGTCTGAATTGGACAAGGGGTGCGGCCCCCTTTTCCTTCCTCCTCTCCCCCTCTTTCCCCCTTCTCCTACTCCAACAAGGAAGGAGGGAGTCCTACTCCCGGTGGGAGTAGGACTCCCCTTGGCGCGCCCCTACTAGGCCGGCCGCCCCCTCCCCCCTTGCTCCTTTATATACGGGGGCAGGGGGGCACCTTTAGGAACAACAATTGATCCCTTGGATCTCTTAGCCGTGTGCGGTGCCCCCCTCCACCATAATCCACCTCGATAATATCGTAGCGGTGCTTAGGCGAAGCCCTGCGTCGGTAGTACATCAAGATCGTCACCACGCCGTTGTGCTGACAGAACTCTCCCTCGACACTCGGCTGGATCAGAGTTCGAGGGACGTCATCGAGCTGAACGTGTGCTAGAATTCGGAGGTGCCGTAGTTTCGGTGCTTGATCGGTCAGGCCGTGAAGACGTACGATTGCATCAACCGCGTTATTCTAACGCTTTCGCTTTCGGTCTACGAGCGTACGTGGACACACTCTCCCCTCTCGTTGCTATACCATCACCATGATCTTGTGTGTGCGTAGGAGAAAATTTTGAAATTACTACGTTCCCCAACAGTGGCATCCGAGCCTAGGTTTTATGCGTTGATGTTATATGCACGAGTAGAACACAAGTGAGTTGTGGGTGATATAAGTCATACTGCTTACCAGCATGTCATACTTTAGTTCGGCGGTATTGTTGGATGAAGCGGCCCGGACCGACATTACGCGTACGCTTACGCGAGACTGGTTCTACCGACGTGCTTTGCACACAGGTGGCTGGCGGGTGTCAGTTTCTCCAACTTTAGTTGAACCGAGTGTGGCTATGTCCGGTCCTTGCGAAGGTTAAAACAACACTAACTTGACGAACTATCGTTGTGGTTTTGATGCATAGGTAAGAACGGTTCTTGCTCAGCCCGTAGCAGCCACATAAAATTTGCAACAACAAAGTAGAGAATGTCTAACTTGTTTTTGCAGGGCATGTTGTGATGTGACTATACGATAGCAATAGTTGCAAGAGCAATAGTTGGTGAGACAACCATGTGATGACACATTGATATAGATCAAGATGATGAAGATCATGTTGTCGTGCCGGTGATGATAGAGATCATGACAGTACTTTGGAGATGGAGATCAAAGGCGCAAGATGATCATGGCCATATCATGTCACATATTTTGATTGCATATGATGTTTATCTATTATACATCTTATTCTTGCTTTGATTGACGGTAGCATTTTAAGATGATCTCTCACTAATTATCAAGAAGTGTTCTCCCTGAGTATGCACCGTTGCCAAAGTTCGTCGTGCCCAGACACCACGTGATGATCGGGTGTGATAAGCTCTACGTCCATCTACAACGGGTGCAAGCCAGTTTTGCACGCGCGGAATACTCAGGTTAAACTTGACAAGCCTAGCATATGCAGATATGGCCTCGGAACACGGAGATCGAAAGGTCGAGCATGAATCATATAGTAGATATGATCAACATAGTGATGTTCACCATTGAAAACTACTCCATCTCACGTGATGATCGGTTATGGTTTAGTTGATTTGGATCACGTGATCACTTAGATGACCAGAGAGATGTCTGTCTAAGTGGGAGTTCTTAAGTAATATGATTAATTGAACTTTAATTTATCATGAACTTAGTCCTGGTAGTATTTTGCAAATTATGTTGTAGATCAATAGCTCGCGTTGTTGCTTTCATATGTTTGTTTTTGATATGTTCCTAGAGAAAATTGTGTTGAAAAATGTTAGTAGCAATGATGCGGATTGGATCCGTGATCGAAGGTTTATCCTTATTGCTGCATAGAAGAATTATGTCCTTAATGCACCGCTAGGTGACAGACCTATTGCAGGAGCAGATGCAGACGTTATGAACGTTTGGCTAGCTCAATATGATGACTACTTGATAGTTTAGTGCACCATGCTTAACGGCTTAGAATCAGGACTTCAAAGACGTTTTGAACGTCATGGACCATATGAGATGTTCCAGGAGTTGAAGTTAATATTTCAAGCAAATACCCGAGTTGAGAGATATGAAGTCTCCAACAAGTTCTATAGCTAAAAGATGGAGGAGAATCGCTCAACTACTGAGCATGTGCTCAGATTGTCTGGGTACTTCAATCGCTTGAATCAAGTGGGAGTTAATCTTCCAGATAAGATAGTGATTGACAGAATTCTCTAGTCACCATCACTAAGTTACTAGAACTTCGTGATGAACTATAGTATGCAAGGGATGACGAAAACGATTCCCGAGCTCTTCGTGATGTTGAAATCGACGAAGGTAGAAATCAAGAAAGAGCATCAAGTGTTGATGATTGACAAGACCACTAGTTTCAAGAAAAGGGCAAAGGGAAAGAAAGGGAAACTTCAAGTAGAATGGCAAACAAGTTGTCACTCCCGTGAAGAAGACCAAAGCTGGATCAAAGCCTGAAACTGAGTGCTTACACTGCAAAGGAAATGGTCACTGGAAGCGGAAATGCCCTGAATATTTGGTGGATAAGAAGGATGGCAAAGTGAACAAGGGTATATTTGATATACAGGTTATTGATGTGTGCCTTACTAGTGTTTATAGTAGCCCCTGAGTATTTGATACTTGTTCGGTTGCTAAGATTAGTAACTCGAAACAGGAGTTACAGAATAAACAGAGACTAGTTGAAGGGGAAGTGACGATGAGTGTTGGAAGTAGTTCCAAGATTGATATGATCATCATCGCACACTCCCTATACTTTTGGGATTAGTGTTAAACCTAAATAAATGTTATTTGGCGTTTGCGTTGAGCATGAATATGATTTGATCATGTTTATTGCAATACGGTTATTCATTTAAAGTTAAAGAATAATTGTTATTCTATTTACATGAATAAGACCTTCGATGGTTATACACCCAATGAAAATAGTTTGTTGGATCTCGATCATAGTGATACACATATTCATAATATTGATGCCAAAAGATGCAAAGTTAGTAATGATAGTGCAACTTATTTGTGGCACTGCCATTTGGGTCATATCGGTGTAAAGCGCATGAAGAAACTCCATAAAGATGGATTTTCGGAATCACTTGGTTATGAATCATTTGATGCTTGCGAACCGTGCCTTTTGGGCAAGATGACTAAAACTCCGTTCTTCGGAACAATGGAACGAGCTACTGACTTGTTGGAAATAATACATACTGATGTATGCAGACCAATGAGTATGAAGGCTCGTGGCAAGTATCGTTATTTTCTAACCTTCACAGATGATTTGAGCAGATATGCGAATATCTACTTGATGAAACATAAGTCTGAAATAGTTGAAAGGTTCAAAGAATTTCAGAGTGAAGTGGAAAAAATCATCGTAACAAGATAATAAAGTTTCTACGATCTGATCGCGGAGACGAATATTTGAGTTACGAGTTTGGTCTTCAATTAAAACAATGTGGAATAGTTTCACAGCTCGCGCCACCTGGAACACCACAACGTTATGGTGTGTCTGAACATCGTAACCGCACTTTATTGGATATAGTGCGATCTATGATGTCTCTTACTGATTTACCACTATTGTTTTGGGGTTATGCATTAGAGACAGCTGCATTCACGTTAAAAGGGCACCATCTAAATCCGTTGAGACGACACCATATGAACTGTGGTTTAGCAAGAAACCCAAGTTGTCGTTTCTTAAAGTTTGGGGCTGCGATGCTTATGTGAAAAAGTTTCATCCTGATAAGCTCGAACCCAAATCGGAGAAGTGCGTCTTCATAGAATACCCAAATGAAATTGTTGGGTACACCTTCTATCACAGATCCGAAGGCAAGATATTCATTGCTAAAAATGGATCCTTTCTAGAGAAGGAGTTTCTCTGGAAAGAAGTGAGTGGGAGGAAAGTAGAACTTGATGAGGTAACTGTACCTTCTCCCGAATTGGAAATTGTTCATCACTGAAATCAGTTCCAGTGATTTCTACACCAATTAGTGAGGAAGCTAATGATGATGATCATGAAACTTCAGATCAAGTTACTACAGAACCTCGTAGGTCTTCCAGAGTACAGTCTGCACCAGAGTGGTACGGTAATCCTGTTCTGGAAGTCATGTTACTAGACCATGATGAACCTACGAACTGTGAGGAAGCGATGATGAGCGCAGATTCCGCAAAATGGCTTAAGGCCATGAAATCTGAGATGGGATCCATGTATGAGAACAAAGTGTGGACTTTGGTGGAGTTGCCCGATGATCGGCAAGCCATATTGTATAAATGGATCTTCAAGAGGAAGACAGACGTTGATAGTAGTGTTACTATCTAGAAAGCTCGACTTGTCGCAAAAAGGTTTTTGACAAGTTCAAGGTGTTGACTACAATGAGATTTTCTCAACTGTAGCAATGCTTAAGTCTGTCCGAATCATGTTAGCAATTGCCAAAATTTATGAAATCTGGCAAATGGATGTCAAAACTACATTCCTTAATGGTTTTCTCAAAGAAGAGTTGTATATGATGCAACCAGAAGGTTTTGTCAATCCTAAAGTTACTAACAAAATGTGCATGCTCCAGCGATCCATCTATGGACTGGTGCAAGCATCTCGGAGTTGGAATATACGCTTTGATGAGTTGATCAAAGCATATAGTTTTGTACAGACTTACGGTGAAGCCTGTATTTACAAGAAAGTGAGTGGGAGCACTACAACATTTCTGATAAGTATATGTGAATGACATATTGTTGATCGGAAATAATGTAGAATTATTCTGCAAAGCATAAAGGAGTGTTTGCAAGGAGTTCTTTAAAATAAAGACCTCAGTAAAGCTACTTACATATTGAGCATCAAGATCTATTGAGATAGATCAAGACGCTTGATAAGATTTTCAATGAGTACATACCTTGACAAGATTTTGAAGTAGTTCAAAATGGAACAGTCAAAGAAAGAATTTCTTGCCTGTGTTACAAGGTGTGAAATTGAGTAAGACTCAAATCCTGACCACAACAGAAAATAGAAAGAGAATGAAAGTCATTCCCTATGCTTCAGTCATAGGTTCTATAAAAGTATGCCATGCTATGGACCAGACCTATTGTATACTCTGCCCTGGTTTGGCAAGGGAGTACAATAGTGATCTAGGAGTAGATCACTGGACATTGGTCAAAATTATCCTTAGTGGAATAGGGATATGTTTCTCGATTATGGAGGTGACAAAAGGTTCATCGTAAAGGGTTACGTCGATACAAGTTTTGGCACTGATCCAGATGACTCTAAGTCTTAATCTGGATACATATTGAAAGTGGGAGAAATTAGCTAGAGTAGCTCCGTGCAGATCATTGTAGACATAGAATATTTGCAAAATACATACGGTTCTGAATGTGATAGACCCGTTGACTAAACTTCTCTCACAAGCAAAACATGATCATACCTTAGTACTCTTTGGGTGTTAACCACATAGCGATGTGAACTAGATTATTGACTCTAGTAAACCCTTTGGGTGTTGATCACATGACGATGTGAACTATGGGTGTTAATCACATGGTGATGTGAACTATGGGTGTTAATCACATGGTGATGTGAACTAAATTATTGACTCAAGTGCAACTGGGAGACTGAAGGAAATATGCCCTAGAGGCAATAATAAAGTTATTATTTATTTCCTTATTTCATGATAAATGTTTATTATTCATGCTAGAATTGTATTAACCGGAAACATAATACATGTGTGAATATATAGACAAACAGAGTGTCACTAGTATGCCTCTACTTGACTAGCTTGTTAATCAAAGATGGTTATGTTTCCTAACCATGGACAAAGAGTTGTTATTTGATTAACGGGATCACATCATTAGTTGAATGATCTGATTGATATGACCCATTCCGCTAGCTTAGCACCCGATCGTTTAGTATGTTGCTATTGCTTTCTTCATGACTTATACATGTTCCTATGACTATGAGATTATGCAACTCCCGTTTACCGGAGGAACACTTTGTGTGCTACCAAACGTCACAACGTAACTGGGTGATTATAAAGGTGCTCTACAGGTGTCTCCAAAGGTACTTGTTGGGTTGGCATATTTCGAGATTAGGATTTGTCACTCCGAATGTCGGAGAGGTATCTCTGGGCCCTCTCGGTAATGCACATCACTTAAGCCTTGCAAGCATTGCAACTAATGAGTTAGTTGCGAGATGATGTATTACGGAACGAGTAAAGAGACTTGCCGGTAACGAGATTGAACTAGGTATTGGATACCGACGATCGAATCTCGGGCAAGTAACATATCGATGACAAAGGGAACAACGTATGTTGTTATGCGGTTTGACCGATAAACATCTTCGTAGAATATGTGGGAGCCAATATGAGCATCCAGGTTCCACTATTGGTTATTGACCGAGAATAGTTCTAGGTCATGTCTACATTGTTCTCGAACCCGTAAGGTCCGCACGCTTAAAGTTTCGATGACAGTTATATTATGAGTTTATGAGTTTTGATGTACCGAAGGAGTTCGGAGTCCCGGATGAGATCGAGGACATGACGAGGAGTCTCGAAATGGTCGAGACGTAAAGATCGATATATTGGACGACTATATTCGGAGTTCGGAAAGGTTCCGAGTGATTCGGGTATTTTTCGGAGTACCGGAGAGTTACGGGAATTCGCCGGGGAGTATATGGGCCTTATTGGGCCATACGGGAATAGAGGAGAGAGGCCGAAAGGAAGGAGGCGCGCAGCCCCCCTCTAGTCCGAATTGGACAAGGGGTGCGGCCCCCTTTTCCTTCCTCCTCTCCCCCTCTTTCCCCCTTCTCCTACTCCAACAAGGAAGGAGGGAGTCCTACTCCCGATGGGAGTAGGACTCCCCTTGGCGCGCCCCTACTAGGCCGGCCGCCCCCTCCCCCCTTGCTCCTTTATATACGGGGGCAGGGGGGCACCTCTAGGAACAACAATTGATCCCTTGGATCTCTTAGCCGTGTGCGGTGCCCCCCTCCACCATAATCCACCTCGATAATATTGTAGCGGTGCTTAGGCGAAGCCCTGCATCGGTAGTACATCAAGATCGTCACCACGCCGTCGTGCTGACGGAACTCTCCCTCGACACTCGGCTGGATCGGAGTTCGAGGGACGTCATCGAGCTGAACGTGTGCTAGAACTCAGAGGTGCCGTAGTTTCGGTGCTTGATCGGTCGGGCCGTGAAGACGTACGACTACATCAACTGTGTTGTTCTAACGCTTCCGCTTTCGGTCTACGAGGGTACGTGGACACACTCTCCCCTCTGTTGCTATACCATCACCATGATCTTGCATGTGCGTAGGAGAAATTTTTGAAATTACTACGTTCCCCAACACATATTGGCTCCCACATATTCTACGAAGATCTTTATCGGTCGAACCGTTATGACAACATACATTATTCCCTTTTTCCATCACTATGTTACTTGCCCGAGATCCAATCGTGGGTATCTTCATACCTAGTTCAATCTCGTTACCGGCAAGTCCCTTTACTCGTTCTGTAATGCATCATCCTGCAACTAACTCATTAGTCACTTTGCTTGCAAGGCTTCTTATGATGTGCATTACCGAGAGGGCCCAGAGATACCTCTCCGATACTCGGAGTGACAAATCCTAATCTCGGCCTATGCCAACCCAACAAACACCTTCGGAGATAGACGTTTGATAGCACACAAGGTATTCCTTCGGTATTCAAGAGTTGCATAATCTCATAGTCGGAGGAATGTGTATTTTACATGAAGAAAGCAATAGCAATAAAACTTAACGATCATAATGCTAATCTAACGAATGGGTATTGTCCATCACATCATTCTCCTAATGATGTGATCCCGTTCATCAAATGACAACACATGTCTATGGTTAGGAAACTTAACCATCTTTGATTAATGAGCTAGTTTAGTAGAGGCTTACTAGGGACACGGTATTTTGTCTATGTACCCACACATGTATCAAGTTTCTGGTTAATACAATTATAGCATGAATAATAAACATTTATCATGAAATAAGGAAATATAAAATAACAACTTTATTATTGCCTCTAGGGCATATTTCCTTCAGTCTCTCACTTGCACTAGAGTCAATAATCTAGTTCACATTGCCATGTGATTTAACACCAATAGTTCACATCATCATGTGATTAACACCTATAGTTCACATCGCCATGTGACCAATACCCAAAAGGTTTACTAGAGTCAATAATCTAGTTCACATCGCCATGTGATTAACACCCAAAGAGTACTAAGGTGTGATCATGTTTTTCTTGTGAGAGAAGTTTAGTCAACGGGTCTGCCACATTCAGATCCGCATGTATTTTGCAAATTTCTATGTCTACAATGCTCTGCTTGGAGCTACTCTAGCTAATTGCTCCCACATTCAATACACATCTAGATTGAGACTTTGGAGTCATCTAGATCAGTGTAAAAGCTTGCATCGACGTAACTCTTTACTATGAAATTTTTATCACCTCCATAACTGAGAAACATTTCCTTAGTCCTCTTTAAGGTAACAACGGATAATTTTGACCATTATCCAGTGATCTACTCCTGGATCACTACTGTACCCCATTGCCAAACTTATTGGCAAAGCACACAACAGGTATGGTACACAACATGTCATACTTTATAGAACCTATGGCTGAGGCATAGGGAATGACTTTCGTTCTCTCTCTATTTTCTACCGTGGTCAGGCTTTGAGTCTTACTCAACTTCACACCTTACAATACAGGCAAGAACCTCTTCTTTGACTGATCCATTTTGAACTCTTTCAAAATCTTGTCAAGGTATGTACTCATCGAAAGTCTTATCAAGCGTCTTGATCTATCTCTATAGATCTTGATGCTCATGTAAGCAGCTTCACCGAGGTCTTTCATTGAAAAATTCTTATTCAAGTATCCTTTTATGCTATCCAGAAATTCCACATCATTTCCAATCAACAATATGTCATCCACATATAATATTAGAAATGCCATAGAGCTCCCACTCACCCTCTTGTAAATACAGGCTTCTCCGAAAGTCTGTATAAAACCATATGCTTTGATCACCTCATCAAAGCATATATTCCAACTCCAATATGCTTGCACCAGTCCATAGATGGATAGCTGGAGCTTGCACACTTTGTTAGCACCTTTAGGATCGACAAAACCTTCTAGTTGCATCATATACAACTCTTCGTTAAGAAATCCATTAAGGAATGCAGTTTTGACGTCCATTTGCCAGATCTCATAATCATAAAATGCGGCAATTGCTAACATGATTCGGACAGACTTAAGCATCGCTACGGATGAGAAAGTCTCATCGTAGTCAACTCCATGAACTTGTCAAAAACCTTTTGCGACGAGTCGAGCTTTATAGACAGTAACATTACCATCAACTTCAGTCTTCTTCTTGAAGATCCATTTATTCTCTATGGGTCGCCGATCATCGGCAAATCCACCAAAGTCCACACTTTGTTATCATACATGGATCCTATCTCAGATTTCATGGCCTCAAGCCATTTATCGGATCTGGGCTTATCATAGCTTCTTCATAGTTCGTAGGTTCGCCATGGTCTAGTAACATGACTTCCAGAAGAGGATTGCCGTACCACTCTGGTGTCGATCGTGTTCTGGTTGACCTATGAGGTTTGGTAGTAACTTGATATGAAGTTTCATGATCATCATCATTAGCTTCCTCTCTAGTTGGTGTAGGCATCACAAGATGAGCTACTTTCCAAATTGAGAGAAGGTACAATTACCTCATCAAGTTCTACTTTCCTCCCACTCACTTCTTTCGAGAGAAACTCCTTCTCTAGAAAGGTTCCATTCTTGGCAACAAAGATCTTGCCTTCGGATCTATGGTAGAAGGTGTACCCAATTGTTTCCTTAGGGTATCCTATGAAGACGCATTTCTCCGATTTGGGGATCTTATCAGGCTGAAGCCTTTTGACATAAATGTCGCAACCCCAAACTTTAAGAAACGTCAGCTTAGGTTTATTGCCAAACCACAGTTCATACGGTGTCGTCTCAACGGATTTAGAAAGTGCCCTATTTAATGTGAATGCAACTGTCTCTAATGCATAACCCCAAAATGATAGTGGTAAATCGGTAAGAGACATCATAAATTGCACCATATCTAAAAGTACGGTTACGACATTCGGACACACCATTACATTGTGGTGTTCCAGGTGGCTTGAGTTGTGAAACTATTCCACATTGTTTTAAATGAGGGCCAAACTCGTAACTCAAATATTTGCCTCCGTGATCAGATCGTAGAAATTTTATTTTCTTGTTATGACGATTTTTCACTTCACTTTGAAATTCTTTGAACTTTTCAAATGTTTTAGACTTGTGTTTCATTAAGTAGATATACCCATATCTACTCAAATCATCTGTGAAGGTCGGAAAATAACGATACCCGCCACGTGCCTCAACACTCATCAGACCGCATACATCGGTATGCATTATTTCCAATAAGTCACTGGCTCGCTCCATTGTTCTGGAGAACGGAGTTTTAGTCATCTTGCCCATGAGGCATGGTTCGCAAGTATCAAATGATTCATAATCAAGTGATTCCAAAAGCCCATCTGTATGGAGTTTCTTCATGCGTTTTACACCAATATGACCTAAAAGGCAGTGCCACAAGTATGTTGCACTATCATTATCAACTTTGCATCTTTTCGCATCAATATTATGAATATGTGTGTGTCACTACGATCGAGATTCAGTAAACCATTAACATTGGGTGTATGACCATAGAAGGTTTTATTCATGTAAACAGAATAACAATTATTCTCTGTCTTAAATGAATAACCGTATTGCAATAAACACGATCCTCTCTTGTTCATGCTCAACGCAAACACCAAATAACATTTATTTAGGTTGAACACTAATCCTGAAAGTATAGGTAGCGCGCGATGATGATCATATCAATCATGGAACCACTTCCAACACACATCGTCACTTCACCCTCAACTAGTCTCCATTTATTCTGCAACTCTTGTTTCGAGTTACTAATCTTAGCAACTGAACAGGTATCAAATACCCAGGGGCTACTATGAGCACTAGTAAGGTACACATCAGTAACATGTATATCAAATATACCTTTGTTCACTTTGCCATCCTTCTTATTCGCCAAATATTTGGGGTAGTTTGCTTCCAGTGACCATTTCCTTTGCAGTAGAAGCACTCAGTTTCAGGCTTAGGTGCAGCTTTGGGCTTCTTCACGGGAGTGGCAACTTGCTTGCCATTCTTCTTGAAGTTCCCTTTCTCTCCCTTTGCCCTTTTCTTGAAAATAGTGGTCTTGTTAATCATCAACACTTGATGCTCTTTCTTGATTTCTACCTTTGTTGATGTCATCATCAGAAGAGCTCGGGAATCGTATTCTTCATCCCTTGCATATTATAATTCATCACGAAATTCTAGTAGCTTGGTGATAGTGACTAGAGAACTCTGTCAATCACTATCTTATCTAGAAGATTAACTCCCACTTGATTCAAGCGATTGTAGTACCCAGATATTCTAAGCATATGCTCACTAGCTGAGCTATTCTCCTCCATCTTGTAGGCAAAGTACTTGTCAGAGGTCTCATACCTCTCGACATGGGCATGAGTCTGAAATACCAATTTCAGCTCTTGGAACATCTCATATGCTCCGTGGCGTTCAAAACGTTTTTGATGTCCTGGTTCTAAGACGTAAAGAATGGTGCACTAAACTATCAAGTAGTCATCATATCGAGCTTGCCAAATGTTTATAACGTCTGCATCTGCTCCTGCAATAGGTCTATCACCTAGCGGTGCATTAAGGACATAATTCTTTTGTGCAGCAATGAGGATAATCCTCAGATCACAGACCCAGTCCCTATCATTGCTACTATCATCTTTCAACTTTGTTTTCTCTAGGAACATACCAAAAAACATAGGGGATCTACAACGCGAGCTAGTGATCTACTCCCTCCGTCTCGAAAAACATGTCGCAAGGGCAATTGTTTCTAAAAAAACCTCCAGTTTCTCCCGACCAAACCCGCACTCCTTGTCGTCCTCCTCCGACAGAATCCCTAGCTGCGCTGCTCCCCGCAGCCGTCACTTCCCCGCTCCCCCGCCGCAGCTGCCCTGCTCCCCGCCGCCGCGGCTCCTCTGCTCCCCCGCTCCCTCGCCGCGGCTCCCCTGCTCCCCCGCTCCCTTGCCGCAGCTGCCTCCTGCTCCCCCGCTCCCTCGCCAGAGCTGCCTCCTGCTCCGCCGCTGCAGCTGTCACTCGCCTACCTCCCCAAGCTCTCCCCTTCCTCATAAAAATCTTCGATTTCCCCAGCTACCGTCCCGCTGATGAGCCCGACGACGACAACAAGCTTAAGCTCATGGATTTGCTCATGGATTTGCGGTTTCTTCTTCATTGTTTCTCTCATGGAAGACCCGCGCCCGCAACATCGCAATAGCGGCGGGGATTGTCCAGTGGGTCATGCCTGCTCACTTGGCAGCAACAGCGGCGGCGGCTACAAATCTTCTCCAGCATCTCCAAGTCCTACAGCCTGGGTCTTCTCTGTCACCAACGCATACAACCTGGGTATGAACGTCTCTTCTCTACTTCATCTTTACTGAATTTACTGAATGTGCGTATTCTCTGAACCACTTATTCTCTATCTACTGAATTTTAGTGAATGTGATATGTACTCCTGTAAACTGAGATGTGCTTTTGTAAAGTCTGATGTCAACTTGTGAACTATACTCTGTGCAGTTGTTTCTGAGGATAACTGTTTATTGCCTCAAAGATAACATAGAACTGATCAAACATCTTGTAGGAGTAATTAACTAGCTATGTTATTCAAGGAAACCCTCCTCAGATTAACTTGTTTATTTGCAGTACTTCTCCCTGTCTATAGAACAATTATTTAAACTGGAAAAGAGGAGGCAAGAGGGACCATGTCTAGCTGATGTCTAAGAGCCTAAAAGTTGCTTATACAGTAAGTTTCCCAAGTTAGCTGTAATACATTCATCTTACTGCAAACAAGAGTAGCTGTCATGTGTGTCCGTTTATTGTTCAAAAATTTAGTACTCCTAGGCCAAGAGAGAGATTATGTTAAAGATTCAGTTAAGCAGGCATGGTACCCTTATTTTGAGTTCGAAAATCAAAATAAGTGAATGGATACTGCTTGAGTTGGAAAATTAGTGTAAATCTACTGTAAATATTCAGTACTCCTATGCTAAGAGAGAGATTGAAATTGAGTACTCCTAGGACAAGAGAGAGATTATGTTAAAAATTCAATTAAGCAGGCATGGTACTCTTATTTTGGAGTAAAAATTCAGTTTAAAAGTCAGTTAAAAGTCCAATTTTAGAGCTTGGCTCCTGATCTGACTATAAAGTGTACCGCAAGCTTATTGCTAGCAAGTTTAAAATTCAGTAAACACATGATTCAGTAAACGCATGGAGTATGATTCAGACACACATGTATTCATGATCTGCTTGTGCTTGTGACTGACTTAGACACATGATTCAGACACACATGTATTCAGGCACAAATAGCAGGTTTGAAACCCCTAGGAAATCATTTGCATATTGTCAACCTACTGTGAAATGAGTAATAGCTGCATCTTACAGGATAGTAGTGTGGGCCTCCTAATTCAAATAACTAAAATTAATCCAAATCAATTCAAATAATTCAAATAAATCCAAATAACCCAAATTAATTCAAATAATCCAAATCAATCCAGTAATCTAAATAACCCAGATATTCAATTAATCCAAATAACCCAAATTCCAATAAATTCCAACAAGGAGTTGATATACAAGGATTAGACGAGGCATACACAAGGACATGACATAAGGGCCTCTTTGTCCCCTCTTGACACAAGATTACACAAGACATACACAAGGAGCACTTGGTATCAACAACTACCTGACTACATGACATAAGGGCCTCTTTGTCCCCTCTTGGCTACATTCTTTTTCTTTTTCTGGCCATTTCTTCACTTCCCTTCCCTTCCCTTTACTTTTCTTTCTTTTCCCTTCTGTTGCTACTTCGTCCCTTCCCTTTACTTTTCTTTATTTTCCCTTCTATAGCTAATTCTTTCCTTTCACTTTCTTTTCCTATTGCAATTTCCATTTCTTCTACAATTTCCATTCTCTTCTTTTCTCTTGAAGTATCCAATTCATAACTTCATCCTCTTCCTCTTGAGCTTCATCCTCTTTCCCTTCATCTTCTTGAGGCATCCAATTCATAGCTTCATCGTCTTCCCCTTGAGGCATCATGTTCAAATCCATAGCTCCATTATCTACCACTTGAGGTTCCTCCTCTTCAGGGATCCAATTCAAATTAATACCTTCATCATCTTCCTCTTGAGGCATCATGTTCAAATCCATAACTACATTCTCTGCCACTTGAGGTTCCTCCTCTTCAGGGATGCAAGTCAAATTAATACCTTCATCGTCTTCCTCTTGAGGTATCATGTTCAAATCCATACTCCTACTATCAAGGACAAAAGATGAGTACATCATGGTACCATAACAAGGATATACACACATTTTTTACTAGAATGACATGAGCCTTGCAAGCATTACAAAAATGTGAACTACTGACTAAGAAATGTTATGACTAAGAAATGAAACTGCTCCTTTGTAACACCATTTCATTTCTTATGAAACTTCCAACTCCTGTCACTTCAGAAAGAATTCCAATCCATCATGACTAAGTTTGAAGTTTATGTCATTAGTTTATCAACTTCATTTTTTATGACTAATTTGCTTAACTTTATGTAATGTTGTTAAGTGATCTGCAGCTATTTGTGGTACAACTCCTATTATTTTTAGAACATTGTGACCTTACTGCCATTGTGAATAGGGCAAGACCCATCTCAAGGGCCTCTCCAAGGTACACTAGTGTCAATAATAGGCTTACTCTGCTCTAACAAATGAGCCTCTTTTCAAATTACACAAAGGATTGTAGAAAAGTTATACTCCTCTAACAATTAATGGAGAAGTCAGCAAGAAGATTTCAAGTTCTGAAACTGAAACAGAGCAAAAACAGAGCACTTCACAAGTAGCCAGTCTGCACTTGCAAATTCACAATTTCATTTGGTTCGAGCGGCCGATCCCCACATGGTGAACTAGCTGATGTAGCACTTGCAAACCCACAATAAAAATGATGTCTAGCGGCTGATCCACACAAACATAATTCAGTAGCCCTCACATTGACTTGTAACCTGAAATCTTCAAGCTACTTTCATTTTGTTATTTGTTCTTCCGTTAACATTGGAGAGTACAGTATTCAGTTAACATTGTTCTTTGTGACAACCAGGAACAGAGGAGCACAAGGAGCAGAGGATCAACTCCTTACAGTACCTTCTTCTTCCTGACGAACATGAGCTCTCGTGGCAGCACAGGCCGATGAGCAGCAACACGGGTAGACGAGCAGCAGCAGTATGGGCAGAGGAGCTCCACCGGCGGGGGAGAAGCAGCAGCAGTATGGGCAGAGGAGCTCCATCGGCGGGCGCGTGGGCAGGGAAGAAGGATCAGCACAGGCTCGCGCGAGAGATTGAGGAGGATGAGCTGGAGATCGAGGAGGAAGCGTGCGAACTCCTGGTCCAGCGGATCGTGGAGGCAGTTTCCGGCGAAGCCCATAGGGGATTGCGGCCAGGAGGAATTGCGGCAGCGCACGCGCAGAGCTCAAGGAGGACACGCTGGAGCTTGAGGAGGATGCGCGGGAGCTCAAGGAGGACGCGCGTGAGCTCAAGGAGGACGTGTCGGGGGGTTCCGGCGATGCCCGTAGGTAATCGTGGCGGGAGGTTATCGTGGCGGCGCAGGTCTGGGCAACAACGGCAGAGCAGTACCTGGCGACGAAGGCGGCGGAGCAGTACTTTGCGACGAAGGCGGCGAAGCAGGTACTTGGCGATGATGGTGGATCACTTCCTGGTGGGCAGCAAATCGCGCAGCTAGGCGACGCCGGCCGCTGGCGATGCCGGAGGAGGAAGACAGGGGCGGGGACTTGTTTGATACGGTTTTGAAACCATGAGGTTTTTTTGTAAAATTGCCAATGAACAGGGCCCACGACATGAATTTCGGGGCGGAGGGAGTACAACATAATTTGCAAATACTATCAGGACTAAGTTCATGATAAATTAAGTTCAATTAATCAAATTACTAAAGAACTCCCACTTAGATAGACATCCCTCAAGTCATCTAAATGATATGTTATCCAAATCAACTAAACCATGTCCGATCATCACGTGAGATGGAGTAGTCATCAATGGAGAACATCTCTATGTTGATCATATCTACTATATGATTCAAGTTCGACCTTTCGGTCTCCAGTGTTCCAAGGCCATGTCTGTACATGCTAGGCTCGTCAAGTTTAACCCGAGTATTCCGCATGTGCAAAACTGTCTTGCACCCGTTGTATGTGAACGTAGAGCCTGCTACGTCTTGAGCTTGCGTTGGTTTTCCTCGAAGAGGAGAGGGTGATGCAGCAGAGTAGCGTAAGTATTTCCCTCAGTTTTTGAGAACCAATGTATCAATCCAGTAGGAGGCTCCTCAAAAGTCCCACGCACCTACACAAACAAACTGAGAACTCGCAACCAACGCAATAAAGGGGTTGTCAATCCCTTTACGGCCACTTGCGAAAGTGAGATCTAATAAAGATAGTAAGATAGGATAAATATATTTTTGGTATTTTGAAAGGTAGATGCAAAAAAGTAAAGATGCAAATAAAAGTAGATGGAAAGAAAATATGATAAGAGATAGACCCGGGGGCCATAGGTTTCACTAGTGGCTTCTCTCAAGATAGCATAAGTATTACGCTGGGTGAACAAATTACTGTCGAGCAATTGATAGAAAAGCGCATAGTTATGAGATTATCTAGGCATGATCATGTATATAGGCATCACGTCCATAACAAGTAGACCGACTCCTGCCTGTATCTACTACTATTACTCCACACATCAACCGCTACCCAGCATGCATCTAGAGTATTAAGTTCATAAGAACAGAGTAACGCATTAAGCAAGATGACATGATGTAGAGGGATAAACTCAAGCAATATGATATAAACCCCATCTTGTTATCCTCGATGGAAAAAATACAATACGTTCCTTGCAACCCTTTCTGTCAGTGGGTAAGGACACCGCAAGATTGAACCCAAAGGTAAGCACTTCTCGCATGGCAAGAAAGATCAATCTAGTAGGCCAAACCAAACTGATAATTCGAATAGACTTACAAATATAACTCAATCATACATAAAAGAATTCAGAGAAGATTCAAATATTATTCATAGATAAACTTGATCATAAACCCACAATTCATCAGATCTCGACAAACACACCACAAAAAGAGTTTACATCGAATAGATCTCCACAAGAGAGGGGGAGAACATTGTATTCAGATCCAAAAAGAGAGAAGAAGCCATCTAGCTAATAACTATGGACCCGTAGGTCTGTGGTAAACTACTCACAACTCATCGGAGGGGCAAGGATGTTGATGTAGAAGCCCTCTGTGGTTGATTCCCCCTCCGGCAGAGTGCCGGCGAAGGCTCCAAGATGGGATCTCGCGAATACAGAAGGTTATGGCGGTGGAAATTGTGTTTCGTGGTGCTCCCAGATGTTTTCGGGGTACGTAGGTATATATGGGAGAAAGAAGTACGTCGGTGGCCGCCCGAGGGGCCCACGAGACAGGGGGGCGCGCCCTATAGGGGGGCAGCCTCCTATCTCGTGGGAGCCTCGGCTGCTTCTTGACTTGCACTCCAAGTCCTCTAGATCACGTTCGTTCCAAAAATCACGCTCCCGAAGGTTTCATTCCGTTTGGACTCCGTTTGATATTCCTTTTCTTCGAAATACTGAAATAGGCAAAAAAACAACAATATGGACTGGGCCTCCGGTTAGTAGGTTAGTCCCAAAAATGATATAAAAGTGTAAAATAAAGCCCATAAACATCCAAAAGGAGTAATATAATAGCATAGAACAATAAAAAATTATAGATACATTGGAGACGTATCAAGCATCCCCAAGCTTAATTCCTACTCGTCCTCGAGTAGGTAAATGATAAAAAAAATTTTTTGATGTGGAATGCTACCTAGCATAATTCTCAATGTAATTTTCTTTATTGTGGCATGAATGTTCAGATCCAAAAGATACAAAATAAAAGTTCATATTGACATAAGAAATAGTAATACTTCAAGCATACTAATCAAAGTAATCATGTCTTCTCAAAATAACATGGCTAAAGAAAGTTATCCCTACAAAATCATATAGTCTGGCTGTTGCTCTATCTTCTTCACACAAAGTATTTAATCATGCACAACCCCGATGACAAGCCAAGCAATTGTTTCATACTTTAATAATCTCAAACTTTTTCAACTTTCACGCAATACATGAGCGTGAGCCATGGACATAGCACTATATGTGGAATAGAATGGTGGTTGTGGAGAAGACAAAAATGAGAAGATAGTATCACATCAACTAGGCGTATCAACGGGCTATGGAGATGCCCATTAATAGATATCAATGTGAGTGAGTAGGGATTGCCATGCAACGGATGCACTAGAGCTATAAATATATGAAAGCTCAACAAAAGAAACTAAGTGGGGTGCATCCAACTTGCTTGCTCACGAAGACCTAGGGCACTTTTGAGGAAGCCCATCATTGGAATATACAAGCCAAGTTCTATAATGAAAAATTCCCACTAGTATATGAAAGTGACAACACATGAGACTCTCTATCATGAAGATCATGGTGCTATTTTGAAGCACAAGTGTGCAAAAAGAGATAGTAGCATTGTCCCTTCTCTCTTTTCTCTCATTATATATATATTTTTTCTTTTTTTCTTCTTTCTCCCGTTTTTTTCTTTTTTTTTCTTTGGCCTTCTCTTTTTTTTTCTTTTTGGCCTTTCTATTTTTTTCTTTCTATTTTTTTCTTTTTGTAAAGTCCGAAGTCTCATCCCGACTTGTGGGGGAATCATAGTCTTCATCATCCTTTCCTCACTAGGACAATGCTCTAATAATGAAGATCATCACACTTTTATGGATTTACAACTCAAAGCTAGAACAAGATATGACTCTATATGAATGCCTCCGGCGGTGTACCGGGATATGCAATGAATCAAGAGCGACATGTATGAAAATCATGAAGGTGGCCTTGCCACAAATACAATGTCAACTACATGATCATGCAAAGAGCAATATGACAAAAGTAATGCGTGTCATATGAACGGAACGGTGGAAAGTTGCATGGCAATATATCTCGGAATGGCTATGGAAATGCCATAATAGGTAGGTATGGTGGCTGTTTTGAGGAAGGTAAATGGTGGGTTTATGGTACCGGCGAAAGTTGCGCGATACAAGGGAGGCTAGCAAGGATGGAAGGGTGAAAGGGTGCGTATAATCCATGGACTCAACATCAGTCAAAAGAACTCATGCACTTATTGCAAAAATTTAGAAGTCATCAAAAACCAAATTGCTATGCGCATGCTCCTAGGGGGATATATTGGTAGGAAAAGACCATCGCTCGTCCCCGACCGCCACTTGTAAGGAAGACAATCAATAAATAAAATTGTGCTCCAACTTCATCACAAAGCGGTTCACCATACGTGCATGCTACGGGAATCACAAACTTCAACACAAGCATTCTTTAAATCCATAATCACCCAACTAGCATGACTTTAATATCACTACCTCCATATCTCAAAACAATTATCAAGCATCAAGTTGATCATAGCATCCAATTCACTTTCTATGATAATTTATTATACCCAACTTGGATGCTCATCATTCTAGGACCAACTTTATGATCATAGCAAATACCATGCTGTTCTAAAAGACTCTCAAAAAGATATAAGTGAAGCATGAGATACTAGTAATTTCTTCAAAATTAAGACACCACCGTGCTCTAAAAATTATAAGTAAAGCACTAGAGCAAAAACTATCAAGCTCAAAAGATATAAGTGAAGCACATAGAGTATTATGGCAAATTCTTATCAAATAGGCTTCTCCCAAAAGGTGTGTACAGCAAGGATGATTGTGGTAAACTAAAAATAAAATACTAATATAATACACGACGCTCCAAGCAAAACACATATCATGTGGCGAATAAAAATATAGCTCCAAGTAAAGTTACCAATGAACGAAGATGAAAGAGGGGATGCCTTCCCGGTGCATTTCCAAGCTTAGGCTTTTGGCTATCCTTGAATATCTTGGGGTGCCATGGGCATCCCCAAGCTTAGGATCATGCCACCCTTTGTTCCATAGTCCATAAAAGCTTTACCCAAAACTTGAAAACTTCACAACACAAAACTCAACAGGAAATCTTATAAGCTCCGTTAGTGAAAGAAAAGAAAACCACCACATAAGGTACTGAAATGAACTCATTCTTTATTTATTTTGGTGTTAAACCTACTGTATTCCAACTTTCTTATGGTTTATAAACTATTTTACTAGCCATAGATGCATTGAAATAAGCAAACAACACACGAAAAACAGAATCTGTCAAAAACAGAACAGTCTGTAGCAATCTGTAACTAACGCAAACTTCTGGAACTTTAAAAATCGTACCAAAATAGGAAGTCCTGTAAAATTTGTTTATTGAACAGCAGCAAAAAGAATCAATGCAAAAGCACGTTTCTGTGATTTAACAAAATTATATTTGTGCGCGCAAAGTTTCTGTTTTTCAGCAGAATCAAATCAACTATCATCGTAGGTTATCCTATAGGTTCTACTTGGCACAAACACTAATTAAAAGATAAAAACACATCTAAACAGAAGGTAGATGCAAGATTTATTACTAAACAGGAGAAAAAACAAAGAACATAAAGAAAATTGGGTTGCCTCCTAACTAGCGCTATCATTTAACGCCCCTAGCTAGACATAAAAGCGAAGATAGATCTAACGAGTGCCATCTTTGGCACTAAATTCATAAGTAGCATGCATGATAGATTCATAAGGTAATTTGACTTTCTTTCTTGGAAAGTGCTCCATGCCTTTCTTTAATGGAAATTGGAATCTAATATTCCCTTCCTTCATATCAATAATCGCACCAATCGTTCTAAGGAAAGGTCTATCAAGAATAATAGGGCAAGAAAGATTGCAATCTATATCAAGAACGATAAAATCCACGGGCACCGAATTTCTATTTGCAACAATGAGAACACCATTTATCCTTCCCATTGGCTTTTTAATGGTGGAATCCGCAAGGTGCAAATTTAAAGAGCAATCATCAAGATCATGGAAACCTAGAATATCACATAAAGTTTTCGGAATCGTGGAAACACTAGCACCCAAATCACACAAGGCAAAACACTCATAATCTTTAATTCTAATATTTATAGTAGGTTCCCACTCATCATTAAGTTTTCTAGGTACAGAAACTTTCAAATTAAGTTTTTCATCATAAGATTGCATCAAGGCATCAACGATATGTTTGGTAAAAGCTTTATTTTGACTATAAGCAAGAGGAGAATTAACAACGGATTGCAACAAGGAAATACAACCTTTTAAAGAACAATTATCATAATCAAATTCCTTGAAATCCGATATAGTAGGTTCAATATTATTAGAAGTTGAGGATTCTCCAATCTCACTTTTACCAATTTTAGCATCAAGATCTAAAGACTCCGAATTCTTGGGACGCCTTCTAGGCAAAGTTGATTCATCATCAGTCCCATAATCATCAAATTTCATATTGCAAAACATAGATATAATCGGAGATACATCAATAACTTTAAGATCCTCATCAATATTTTCACGGAAACTAGAAGAACACGCTTTTATAAAGCTATCTTTTTTAGCATGCAATCTAGCGGTTCTTTCCTTGCACTCGTCAATGGAAATTTTCATTACTTTGAGAGACTCATTGATATCATGCTTAGGAGGAGAAGATCTAAGTTTAAGAGAATCAACATCAAGTGAAAGTCTATCAACGTTCCTAGCCAAATCATCAACTTTAAGCAATTTTTCTTCAAGCAAAGCATTAAAATTCTTTTGAGAAATCATAAATTCTTTCACACTATTCTCAAAATCAGAGGACATCTTATTAAAATTACCATAAGAATTATTGTAGGAATTTCCATAATTATTAGAGGAATTACTAGGGAACGGTCTAGCATTAAAGTTTCCTCTATAAGCATTGTTTCCAAAACTATTCCTACCAAGAAAATTCACATCCATAGATTCATTATTGTTCTCAATCAAATAAGACAAAGGCATATCATTGGGATCAAGAGGAGTATTTTTAGTAGCAAACATCTTCATAAGTTCAACCATCTTTCCACTCAAAATATTGATTTCTTCTATAGCATGCACTTTTTTACTAGAAGATCTTTTGGTGTGCCATTGAGAATAATTAGCCATAATATTATCAAGAAGTTTTGTAGCATCTCCTAACGTGATTTCCATAAAAGTGCCTCCCGCGGCCGAATCTAAGAGATTTCTAGAAGCAAAGTTCAAACCGGCATAAATTTTTTGTATGATCATCCATAAATTCAAACCATGAGTAGGGAAATTGCAAAGCATCAATTTCATTCTTTCCCAAGATTGGGCAACATGCTCATGATAAAGTTGTTTAAAATTCATGATATCGTTCCTAAGAGTGATGATCTTAGCGGGAGGAAAATACTTAGAGTTAAAAGCATCTTTGCACTTGTTCCAAGAATCAATACTATTTTTAGGCAAAGACGAAAACCAAACTTTAGCACGATCTCTAAGTGAAAACGGAAATAACTTCAATTTGACAATATTGTTATCCGTATCTTTCTTCTTTTGCATATCACACAAATCAACAAAGTTGTTTAGATGAGTAGCAGCATCTTCACTAGGAAGGCCGGCGAATTGATCTTTCATAACAAGATTCAGCAAAGCGGTATTGATTTCACAAGACTCAACATCATTAAGAGGAGCAATCGGAGTACTAAGGAAATCATTATTATTGGTATTCGAGAAATCACACAATTTGGTATTATCTTGCGCCATGGTAACAAGTAATCCAACACACAAGCAAACAGAAAAACGGCAAGAGAAAAAGAGAGGAGGAGATTGGGAAAGAGACGGCGAATAAAACGGCAAGGTTGAAGTGGGGGAGAGGAAAACGAGAGGCAAATGGGAAATCATGTAAATGCGAGGGAGATGGGTTTGTGACGGGTACTTGGTATGTCTTCACTTGAGCGAAGACCTCCCCGGCAACGGCGCCAGAAATCCTTCTTGCTACGTCTTGAGCTTGCGTTGGTTTTCCTCGAAGAGGAGAGGGTGATGCAGCAGAGTAGCGTAAGTATTTCCCTCAGTTTTTGAGAACCAAGGTATCAATCCAGTAGGAGGCTCCTCAAAAGTCCCATGCACCTACACAAACAAACTGAGAACTCGCAACCAACGCAATAAAGGGGTTGTCAATCCCTTCACGGCCACTTGCGAAAGTGAGATCTAATAGAGATAGTAAGATAAGATAAATATATTTTTGGTATTTTATAAGATAGATGCAAAAAAGTAAAGATGCAAATAAAAGTAGATGGAAAGCAAATATGATAAGAGATAGACCCGGGGGCCATATGTTTCACTAGTGGCTTCTCTCAAGATAGCATAAGTATTACGGTGGCTGAACAAATTACTGTCGAGCAATTGATAGAAAAGCGCATAGTTATGAGATTATCTAGGATTGATCATTTATATAGGCATCACGTCCATAACAAGTAGACCGACTCCTGTCTGCATCTACTACTATTACTCCACACATCGACCGTTATCCAGCATGCATCTAGAGTATTAAGTTCATAAGAACAGAGTAATGCATTAAGCAAGATGACATGATGTAGAGGGATAAACTCAAGCAATATGATATAAACCCCATCTTGTTATCCTCGATGGCAACAATACAATATGTGCCTTGCAACCCTTTCTGTCACTGGGTAAGGACACCGCAAGATTGAACCCAAAGCTAAGCACTTCTCCCATGGCAAGAAAGATCAATCTAGTAGGCCAAACCAAACTGATAATTCGAAGAGACTTGCAAAGATAACTCAATCATACATAAAAGAATTCAGAGAAGATTCAAATATTATTAATAGATAAACTTGATCATAAACCCACAATTCATCGGATCTCGACAAACACACCGCAAAAAGAGTTTACATCAAATAGATCTCCACAAGAGAGGGGGAGAACATTGTATTGAGATCCAAAAAGAGAGAAGAAGCCATATAGCTAATTCTTATGGACCCATAGGTCTGTGGTAAACTACTCACAACTCATCGGAGGGGCAAGGATGTTGATATAGAAGCCCTTCGTGGTTGATTCCCCCTCTGGCAGAGTGTCGGCGAAGGCTCCAAGATGGGATCTCGCGGATACAGAAGGTTACGGCGGTGGAAATTGTGTTTCGTGGTGCTCCTGGATGTTTTCGGGGTACATAGGTATATATGGGAGGAAGAAGTACGTCGGTGGCCGCTCGAGGGGCCCACGAGACAGGGGGGCGCACCCTACAGGGGGGCGCGGCCTCCTATCTTGTGGGAGCCTCGGCTGCTTCTTGACTGGATCACGCTCGTTCCAAAAATCATGCTCCCGAAGGTTTCATTCCGTTTGGACTCCGTTTGATATTCCTTTTCTTCGAAATACTGAAATAGGCAAAAAAAACAGCAATATGGACTGGGCCTCCGGTTAGTAGGTTAGTCCCAAAAATGATATAAAAGTGTAAAATAAAGGCCATAAACATCCAAAAGGGGTAATATAATAGCATGGAACAATAAAAAATTATAGATACATTGGAGACGTATCAGAGCCTATCACACCCGATCATCACGTGGTGCCTCAACACGAATAACTATCACAACGGTGCATACTCGGGGAGAATAGTCATACTGTCGGATGCTGGGTTCCGGCAGACCCTTAAGGTTTGAACTCTGGGGTGCGCGCGAAGATCTTCCCCCTACTAGTCCACGTCCGATCGTCTCGCGAGAATCTAAGCTAAACGATGAACAACACGAAGGACACAAGATTTATACTGGTTTGGGCCACCGTTGTGGTGTAATACCCTACTCTAGTGTGTGGTGTGGTGGATTGCCTCTGGGGCTGATGATGAACAGTATAAAGGATGAACAGCCTCGCGAGAGGTGTTCTTGAACTGGTGCGATGAACTACTTGGGTGAGTTTGATCGCCTCTAGATCTGATGAGAACTCGATGCCCTCTACTGTGGTGTCTAGCCCTATTTATAGAGGCCCTGGTCCTCTTCCCAAATATTGAGCGGGGAGGGTGCCAACAACGGCCATTTTCAAGGGGAACATCTCGTACAAGTTATCCTGACTAAAGTTGGTCTTCGACTGCCAAAGGCACTGGTGATGACACCGTCTTGGGCTCCACGGTGACCTCCATCCTACCGCTCTGCTGGTCTTGGTCTCGTTGCATTGAAATGGCAACCTTTGCCTGATGCCTCGGTACCCCACGCCTGTGCTTGCCCCCTTTGCACCAAAGAGGAAACAAGGACACTGCACAGGCCGGCGCCCGCCTGGCGCCCACCTGGTCTCGATCGTCATGCCTTGCATCACGAGCACCTCGCGAGGTACCCCTGCCTTGATCTCTCCGCCTCCTCGCTAGCCTGCCTGGTGAGGCCGCTCCTGAGGAAGCCTTGCGTCGTCCGCCCCACGAGGCTTGGCCCCTCGCGAGGGTCTTGAGTTTTGCACTGATGAAGATGGGTCGTACTGGGCCACCACTTGAGCCACGCCGCAGGTCGCAGGCAGGCAAGTCTGGGGACCCCTGTTCCTAGAACGCCGACACATACCTTGAAATTTTAGTGAAGGGATCATCTTATAATGCTACCGCCGTACTAAGCAAAATAAGATGCATTAAGATAAACATCACATGCAATCAAAATATGTGACATGATATGGCCATCATCATCTCGTGCTTTTGATCTCCATCTCCAAAGCATCGTAATGATCTCCATCATCACTGGCTCGACACCTTGATCTCCATCGTTGCGTCGTGGTCATCTCGCCAACTATTGCGTCTACAACTATCGCTACCGCTTAGTGATAAAGTAAAGCAATTACATGGCGTTTGCATTTCATACAATAAAGAGACAACCATAAGGCTCCTGCTGGTTGCCGATAACTTTTAGAAGACATGATCATCTCATACAATAATGTATATCACATCATGACTTGACCAAATCACATCACAAGCATGCCCTGCAAAAACAAGTTAGACATCCTCTACTTTGTTGTTCCAAGTTTTACGTGGCCGTTACGGGCTTATAGTAAGAACCGTTCTTTACCTACGACACAAAAACCACAACAGTGATTTATCAAGTTTGTTGTTTTAACCTTCAACAAGGACCGGCTGCAGTCAAATTTGATTCAACTAAAGTAGGAGAAAGAGACACCCGCCAGCCACCTTTATGCAAAACTAGTTGCATGTCTGTCGGTGGAACCGGCCTCATGAACGTGGTCATGTAAGGTTGGTCCGGGCCGCTTCGTCCAACAATATTGCCGAATCAAAATAAGACATTGGTGGTAAGCAGTATGACGATCACCGCCCATAGCTCTTTGTGTTCTACTCGTGCATATCATCTACGCATAAACCTGGCTCGGATGCCACTTTGGGAACCTTGCATGCAATTAAAAAAATTCCTACGCTCACGCAAGATCTATCTAGGAGATGCATAGCAATGAGAGGGTGAGAGTGTGTCTATGTACCCTCATAGACTGAAAGTGGAAGCGTTTAACAACGTGGTTGATGTAGTCGAACTTCTACTAGCTCCGACTGATCAAGTACCGAACGTATGGCACCTCCGAGTTCTACACACATTCAGCTCGATGAAGTTCCATGCCCTCTTGATCCAGAAAGGTGTCGAGGAAGTAGATGAGTTCCATCAACACGTCGACGTGGTGACGGTGATGGTGAAGTGATCTGCGCAGGGCTTCGCCTAAGCACCACGACAATATGACCGGGGTGTAAACTATGGAGGGGGGC
>NC_057795.1:147947238-147953812 GCF_018294505.1 Triticum aestivum | reverse complement strand
GGGGGCGCCCCAAGTAGGAGGAATCCTACTTGGGGTCCTCTCCCAATTTCAGCCAACCCCCCTCTCCTATTCCTATTCGGAGTAGGAAGGGAAGAGGGGGGGGGGGAATCCTATTCCCCTTTTCCTTTCCTCCTTCCCCTTTCCTTCTCCAATTTGGCCAGCCCATATGGGGGGCGCACCAACCCCTTTGTGGCTGGTGCATTTCCCCTCTTGGCCCATAAGGCCCATATCTTTTGCCGGGGGTGCCCTGAACCCCTTCCGGTGACCCGGTATGTACCGGGTACCCTCCGGAACACTTTCGATGTTCGAATACCATCATCCTATAAATCAATTTTTACCTCTCGGCCATTTTGAGACTCCTCGTTAGGTCTGTGGTCTCATCTGGGACTCCAAACAACATTCGGTCACCAAATCACATAACTCATATAATACAATATCGCCATCGAACGTTAAGCATGCGGACCCTACGGGTTCGAGAACTATGTAGACATGACTGAGACACCTCTCCAGTCAATAACCAATAGCGGAACCTGGATGCTCATATTGGCTCCCACATATTCTACGAAGATCTTTATTGGTTGAACCATTATGACAACATACGTTATTCCTTTTGTCCATCGGTATGTTACTTGCCCGAGATTCGACCATCGGTATCTTTATACCTAGTTCAATCTTGTTATGGTAAGTCTCTTTACTCATTTCGTAATGCATCATCCTACAACTAACACATTAGTCACATTGCTTGCAAGGCTTCTTATGATGTGCATTACTTGGAGGGCCCAGAGATACCTCTTCGATACTAGGAGTGACAAATCCTAATCTCAATCTATGCCAACCCAGCAAACACCTTCAGAGATACTTGTAGAGCATATTTATAATCACCTAGTTATGTTGTGACGTCTGATAGCACACAAGGTATTCCTCCGGTATCCGGGAGTTGCGTAATCTCGTAGTCGGAGGAATATGTATTTGACATGAAGAAAGCAATAGCAATAAAACTGAACGATCATAATGCTAAGCTAATGAATGGGTCTTGTCCATCACATCATTCTCCTAATGATGTGATCCCCGTTCATCAAATGACAACACATGTCTATGGTTAGGAAACTTAACCATCTTTGATTAACGAGCTAGTCTAGTAGAGGCTTACTAGGGACATGGTATTTTGTCTATGTATCCACACATGTATCAAGTTTCCGGTTAATACAATTCTAGCATGAATAATAAACATTTATCATGAAATAAGGAAATATAAAATAACAACTTTATTATTGCCTCTAGGGCATATTCCTTCAACCTGGAGCGGGGGGCACGATTGCTTCGCTTGTTCGCCGAGCTGGGGAATTGTTTTGCCACTTCTTCGGTGTGCTAATCTTGCATCATTGGAAGTACTTCCTGACCGCCATGCATCTTCATATGTCTTTTTAATACAGTGGACATACTTGGAATCCGGCGGAGGCGGTGGTGGTCGCTTTAGGGCATCCAGAGTGTGTTTCGCTTTCACCGGATCTACCGTTTCCTTCGGAGGTGGAGGTTTCCATTAAAAATGGGCCTACACTTCTGCTTCCACGATTTCATCAGTTTCCTGGCCAGTCCTCTCATATGGTAACTTTGGAAGAGGCTTCAGGCTTGGACCAAATTTGTATTTGTTCCTGCCTCTTGTACTGCTAGCTCCCGGAGCGGCGGCGGCTCTCTTCCGCCATTGCTGACGCAGCGGAGTCCGCTGACACGCCGGAGGAGGCGCAATGCTCTGATGCACCGGAGGAGGCGGAGGATGAGTTGGAGTGCCCTGATCACTCGTTGTCGTCGGAGGAGGAGGAGGAGGAGGATGCGGAGTGCCCTGACGCGGCGGCGGCGGAGGAGGGTCCAGTTTGGAAGCTTGATGCACTCCTTTCTCCATAGATAGGTACTCCTTAAAGCATTTTCCAGATGAATCTCCCCTTCACCTATAGGGTAGTCAAGCTCCAGCTCCTCAAATCCCTCCATTATTTCATCCACCATCACAACAACATAGCCATGTGGAATCGCACGGCAATGAAAAGTTCCCTCGGCTTCAGGAGGTACAACAGAGCTGACCGCCGCCTTCAAGCTAGGTCAGGTTCTGGCATTTCGTCATTAGATCGCAATGTTCAACCTCCGTGATACTATCCACGGGGTAGAGAGGAGCCGTAAAATCAGGATGAACAAGCTCCGTGGAAGCCACACTGCTTCTCCGCTGAGATGGTGGGGTAGCTTCCGGGGCAGTGTTGAAGCAAGGATCTTTGTGCCGCTGAGACGGTTGTCCGGTAGCTCGCTGGCTCCCAAGTTCCTCCAGCTTTGCTAATCTTGCACTGAGCCTCTCCATTTCGGTTACTTCCGCTTTCCTCTTTCTCTCTCAGCTTATGTAACCACCGCTATCGGGAAAACCATGCACCCGCGGAACGGAGGCTGATGTACCTCATGTTTGTCCAGGGTGCTCAAGATTCCCAAGGGCCTCTGTTAGCTCGTCCTTCTCTCTGTCAGGAATGAATGTCCCTTCCTGCGCTGCCTTGATTGCTACCTAAAGATTCTTGATGGGTATTGCAAGTTGCTCGTCTGTCCAACGACACTCCACTGTTTCTAGGTCCAAAGTTTCCCCAACCCCGAAGAACCAGGTCCTTGAACAATCTGGCTAGTGCAATGTCGCTAGTTGGACCCCTTTAGCAAGCAGGTCTTGCTCAGCTTTGTCCCACAATGGCCGGGCTTTGTAGTAGCCACCTGGCCCTGTGTGATGGTGATACAACTTTTTTTGCAGCATTTTTCTTGTTTGTCAGTGACCTTTTCTTACCCTTCTCCAATTGCTTGTAGGCCACAAATGTGGGCCAGTGATCTCTTATCTTCTGATATCGATCGGTGAACTCTTGAGTCTTTCCTTTGTCGACAAACTTTGAGTTCAAATCTTTCTTCCAGTTCCTGAATAGTTCTGCCATCTTCTAAAGAGCATATGCCTTGACCTTTGGCTCTATAACCGGGTTATTCGGCTCCCCCTCTGGTGGGAGGCTAAAATTTGTCATCAGCAAGGTCCAAAGATCACCTTTCAGTCTATCCCGGACATAAGATACTTTAGGGTCTTCCTTACTCTTATTCCATTGCACGATGCTGATCGGGACGCTGTCCCTAATAACAACTCTGCATTGATGTACAAATGTGTCCTTGGTCTGCTTGGGAGCAATCGGTTGGCCATCTTTCGCGATTTCTGTGACCGTGAACCTTTCATCCTGGTGCAACCTTTTCTTCGGGCCTCACCTCCTTATGGAAGTTTGGCTCGTTCCGGAGGGCTATAAAAGAAGAAAGAAGCGTTAATATATGTACATACCAAAACAACTAATGCATCAAGTCTGCATAGGCTTAATTAATATATATACCTCGCCGGACTTTGCAACAGCTCCCTCCTCCGTTTGTTCATCAGAGCTGTCGTCATGGTCTCCTTCCTCCGCCATTCGGTCATCGGAGCCATCATAATCTTCTTCCTCCTCCATTGTTGGATCACCGGAGTCGTCATCCTCTCCTTTCTGACCATCGGTATCGTTGAGAAACGACAAGGGATCACCTCTGCCGAGGATTATAACCCCCAACAACTATTCTTGTTCTAAGCCTCTTTCCATAGTTTCTGCAAATATTACAACATGGCAATATACAAACATGAGAGATGGATTAGTTAGTGGCAAACATAGACCTAGCTAATCACTACAAGGAATCATATGCATATATGAGCAATGGATTAGTTGCGGACCGCCTCTCTCTCATGCATGTCCGACGTCCCCCCTCATGTCGAAGTTATCGGGATTATACTTTCAGGAGAGGACACTTTGCAAAAAATAATTGCTATGCAGGGAGGGGGTAGATCGACAAAACTCTTTCTTCTAGGGTTTGTGTGGCCTCGAGAGTTGGTCGGGCGAGCGGACCGGGAGTAAATTAGTAGTAACTTTTAACTTGGCAAATTTGGATGGCATCGACAACGCTCTTTTAACTCATTTAACTTGGTAAATTTGGGTGGACTTGACAATGCTTCTAGGGTTTGGGGTGGCCTCAACAATGCTCTTTTAACTTGGTAAATTTGGGTGGCCTCAACAACGCTTCTAGGGTTTGGGGTTGACACGTCTCCAACGTATCTATAATTTTTGATTGTTCCATGCTGTTATATTATCATTCTTGGATGTTTTACAATCATTTTAGAGCAACTTTATATCATTTTAGTGCCCAGTGCTAGTTGTTGTTTTCTGCTTGTTTTTTACATCGCAGGAAATCAATATCAAACGGAGTCCAAACACAGTGAAACTTTTTTGGATTTTTTTGGACCAGAAGACATCCATTGGGCCAAAGCAGTACCGAAGAGCGGGGCCAAGGTGAGCAAAAGACACCTGGGTACGCCTGGAGGCCCAGGCGCGCCCAGGTGGGTTGTGCCCACCTCGGTGGCCTAACACACCGCATCTTTGCTCTATAAATACCCTAATATTCCAGAAACCCTATGGGAGTCAATGATAATCAATTCTAGCTGCTGCAAGTTCCAGAACCACTAGATCAGATGTAAACACCATCACAGAGGGTTCATCATTCTCATTGGTGCCTCTCCGATGATGCGTGAGTAGTTCATTGTAGACCTACAGGTCCTTAGTTAGTAGCTCGATGGCTTCCTCTCTTGATTCTCAATACAATGGTCTCTTGGAGATCTATTTGATGTAACTCTTTTTACGGTGTATTTGTTGGGATCCGATGAACTTTGCGTTTATGATCAGATCTATGTTTTTATCCATGAAAGTTATTTGAGTCTCTTTGATCTCTTATATGCATGATTACTTATAGCCTCGTATTTCTTCTTTGAATCTTTGGTTTAGTTAGGCCAACTAGATCGATTTTTCTTGCCATGGGAAGAGGTGTTTTGTGATGGGTTCGATCTTACGGTGCTTGATCCTAGTGACAGAAGGGGAACTGACACGTATGTATCATTGCTATTAAGGATAACAAGATGGGGTCTATTTCTACATAAATAGATCTTGTTTACATCATGACATTGTCCTTATTGCATTACTCCATTTCTCCATGAACTTAATACACTAGATGCATGCTGGATAGCGGTTGATGTGTGGAGTAATAGTGGTAGATGCAGGCAGGAGTCGGTCTACTAATCTTGGACTTGATGCCTATATAATGATCATTTCCTGGATATCGTCATGATTATTTGAAGTTCTATCAATTGCCCAACAGTAATTTGTTTACCCATCGCATGCTATTTTTCTCGAGAGAAGCCACTAGTGAAATCTACGGCCCCCGGGTCTCTTCTTCAGCATATTTGCCTTTGCGGTCTATTTTTATTTGCTTTTATTTCCAGATCTATTAATCCAGAAATACAAAAATACATTGCTGTAATTTATTTTTATTTGTGATCTATTTATTCAATCTATTATAACTTTCTCCCGTCCACTCGCCAATTTCTGGCGCCATTGCCCAAAACAGATTGACAACCCCTTTAACACGTAGGGTTGCAAGTATTTGTTCTTTGTGTGCAGGAGTGATGTCTACTATGCAACCTTCTTATTGTAGACTCATGTTGGGCCTCCAAGCACAGAGTTTTGTAGGACAGTAGCAAATTTCCCTCAAGTGGATGACCTCAGGTTTATCAACCCGTGGGAGGTGTAGGATGAAGATGATCTCTCTCAAACAACCCTGCAACCAAATAACAAAGAGTCTCTTGTGTCCCCAACACACCAAATACAATGGTAAAATTGTATAGGTGCGCTAGTTCGGCGAAGAGATGGTGATACAAGTGCAATATGAATGATAGATATAGGTTTTGGTAATCTAAAATTATAAAAATGGCAAGGTAACTAGTAAGAAAGTGAGCAAAAATGATATTGCAATGCTTCGAAACAAGGCCTAGGGTTCATACTTTCACTAGTGCAAGTTCTCTAAACAATGATAACATAATTAGATCATATAACAATCCCTCAACATGCAACAAAGAGTCACTCCAAAGTCACTAATAGCAGAGAACAAACGAACAGATTATTGTAGGGTACGAAACCACCTGAAAGTTATTCTTTCTGATCGATCTATTGGGCTATTCCTATAAGTGTCACAAACAGCCCTAGAGTTCGTACTAAAATAACACCTTAAGACACACATCAACCAAAACCCTAATGTCACCTAGATACTCCAATGTCACCACAAGTATCCGCGGGTTTGATTATATGATATGCATCACACAATCTCAGAATCATGTATTCATTCCAACACAAAGAACTTCAAAGAGTGCCCCGAAGTTTCTACCGGAGAGTCAAGACGAAAACGAGTGCCAACCCCTATGCATAAGTTCACAAGGTCACAGAACCCGCAAGTTGATCACCAAAACATACATCAAGTGGATCACGTAAATATCCCATTGCCACAACAGATAAGCACATGCAAGACATACATCAAGTGTTCTCAAACCTTAAAGACTCAATCCGATAAGATAACTTCAAAGGGAACCTCAGTCCATTACAAGAAGGTAGAGGGGGAGAAACATCATAAGATCCAACTATAATAGCAAAGCTCGCGGTACATCAAGATCATGCCG
>NC_057795.1:147895095-147946847 GCF_018294505.1 Triticum aestivum | reverse complement strand
GAGAGAGATCACACATAGCTACTGGTACATACCCTCATGTCGGGCTCAGTTCCGTAATAAATCACATAATAGTCCAAAGTCACACTAGCCCCAAGATCAGGACCGCTGGTGGATTTCCTAGATATAGATAACCAGTACAAACATAATATTACATCGGGTTGAGCCAGAGCTCTACACTTTGTTACAAACTTGTAAAACAGGTGGCAGTGGAATATGATAGTGGGTGATGGTGATATAGCACCGATACAATAAAGTAAGTCAAGCGTCAGGGTGAGATTTGACTATTTTATTGGTGTAGCAAAAGCACTAGTGGATGATACACGTGGTAGACTCCAAATCCACGGGTGACTGACTGGGACACCTCTACGTGTCGGGCTCGCTAGCGCAGTCTTCCTTTGCAAGCTCGTCCTCCTCTAGGTCTAGCCAAGATAATAGCCAGGGACAAGCCCGTGAGAACATTGGAATGTACTCGCAAACATTATGAACAAAAGATATAACGAATGAAAATGCTCATGATGGGCTATGATAAATGCACATGCTGACCGAAATTAAGTCATGGTATGATAATGTCACTCTGGTGTGGATGTATTAATCATACAACAGTAGTAACGACCAAGAGCTTGAAGTGGAACATTGGGCATTAGACCACCCGAGAAATTCCTAGAAAAACGCCAAACGAATGTCTAAAAGAGAATCGGGCGAGACAGGACCGCCCAAGACTCTAGCGATGCCTCGTACGGTCTTGAAAAGAAATGCCAAAAGGGTGTCTAAAAGCGATGCCTCGTAAGGTCTTGACAAGAAATTCCAAACGGGTGTATAAAAGCGACGCATCGTAAGTCTTCAAAAGAAATGCCAGACGGGTGTCTAAAAGCGAATCGGGCAAGACAAAACTGCCCGAGACTCAAGCGACGCCACGTAAGGTCTTGTAAATAAAACTGAGTATCTGGGTAGTCTAGCCATCCCAAGTGATACTCAGAAAAGAAAATAAGAGAAACGGGTTAGTACACCATAACAATAATATGCATAACAACCATATTCATGACAGCCTCGGTGGTGACCACAATATCCTACAAGATGAATCAAGCTCAATTTAATTAATTTCTTCCAAAGACCGACACCGAGACTGATACTTGACCCTTCCCAACCGTGCCCTTGACCATGGACATGGCTATTTGAATAGATGTAACTCTGTAGAGGTTGTGCTCTTTACCCAAGTGTATGGAGTTTCTGTAGCCAATCGACTAATTTCCATTATGGTTTTTGGGTTGAAAACACATCTGACCAACACACACCAGAATAACTTTCCGGATGCCAGGAATCACCCAAATGATCTTTCAAGAAAAACTCTAAGTCGGGGAGACAATTGTCTCGAATAGCATGTGATCACTATTAATACGCACGGATTACAAGGGGTGCCCCCCTCTCGTCCCATCTGGATACACCCATGCCACCTGACCCGATGACTGGCATTGGCCATGGCCGTGGAACCCTCATCGTGGCCTCTCTAAGTGGTGTGTACACAGATAGGGGTTCACAACTTACTAAATCGCACTCCCCTTGCGGGAGACAAGTGGCAACACGGTGTGTAGTTAGGCTAAGTGGAACAAGACTCGATCTAGGTTGACTCGGGAGGTGTTGTTGTTAATACTGGCATGCCTCACATGCCAAAATAACACCGTCGTGTCATAACATAGTCTGTGCCTGTCGGTACGTCCAAGACAGGAGAAACACTCCTGGATTCTTACCATATTCAATCTGATGGATGCAATAGTGCTCACATGACATGCAGCAGGGTTCATACAATAGTACTCAAATTGACATGACCGATGGATGCTTCTACCATTACTAATATACGGTGTAAAACTATTCTGATGCAACCATGCAGGCAATTGATTGTAATCCAAGTTCACTAATGCTTGCCTTGACCAAAGTAATCAGCAAGAGGTTCTTCCAAACTCCCGGGATGGTCCTCCTCTTCGTTTTCTAAAAATAAAAATCCAAATTCAACTTTTTTACAACATCACAAAAACTTGTCTCAAAATATTTTCATTAAATACTAAAATAAACTAGAGTGAAAAATAAGAATCTTAGAAAAAAAATCAACTAAAAATGATCTGTGGTTTAAAAGTTATTAAGGATTTAAAACCAGGGACCTCTCTGTAAATAAAATAACTGCCAGCGGGTCCCTGCGGTAATAACTGAAAGCGCCTCGGTCGGAAATACGCTTCCCAGGGTACATAGCGTAAAGAGGCAAAAGACGCTTCCGGAAATAACAGAAAAGAACAGAATACTGATGGGTGGGCCCCACCCGTCAGGTTTGAAATTCAAACGCGCTCTACACGTGCGTGTACAGAGGGGATGCGGTGGTCACCTGTGGCGATTGTTGGCATTTCAGGAGGTGGCGATGGTCGGTATGAGTTCGGGGTGGCACCCCGCATCGATGGGTGGTGGTGGTGGTCGTCGACGAGCACCAGAACGACGATGAGGTCGACTCCGGCAGACGGCGGCGTCGGGTGGTTGCGGGCTTCGCCAGAGAGGGCTCCGGTTGACGAATTGGAGCACGGAAACGATCACATGGTGGATCAGTGGTCTACTGACGAGGTTTGGGTGGAGTAGATGGCCTAATGGCGATGAGAGGTTCTCGGATGCCATGGCGGATCGGGTGGTCGGAGGTGGGGAAGATGACCCTTTCAAGGTTGAGGCAGTGTGCGGGAGGCCGATTGGGATGGTGTTGGAGTGGTGTGGATGAAGAATGGAGATCGGGGTGCCCTTTTATAGGTGGTCCAAGAAGGTCAGTGGCGGAGTGGATCACGCCAGAGTTATTCCGGCCGGTGAGGTTGGTTGGGCGGTGGTCAGGGGTAGTGAGGAGTGGATGAGGTCGAGTGATCCTCTTGTAGCGCCAGCATGACGAGTTCCGAGCTCTGTGGCCTTATCCACGGTGAGGTGTCTGCATGGGTGTGGTGGCGGTGATCGGCTCCGGCGACTGCCAGCCAGGCTCGGGGCGGTTCGGGCGGTCGTCAACGCCGTAGAGGACACGCCACGTGGAGTGGTGGTAGGCAGGGGAGCAGTAGGGGAGTGAAGACGCAGGTCGGTGAGCTGATCGCTCGGCCGTAGCTGCCGAGGGCGGTGGCAGGTGCACCGGCCAGCCACTATGCTGGCGTCGTCGAGCAGCCAACCAGAGGGGACCCAACGACCCATTAATGAGGAGAAGAGGAGTGGGCGAGGAGAGGATGCGGTGGAGTGCAGTGCACAATGTCGATCTCTCCCCCTCTCTGTTTGTTTCTGAATTTACTGAAAAAATTGTCACTAATGAACAGTGCTCACCAGGTGTTTGACAGAATGCCAGAGAGCTCTAGGGATTTTGGAAACTTTTGAGAATTTTTGTGGTGATGTGTTGATGCATAAGAGAGTGTCTGGCGAAATCTTAGAATTTTTGGAGTAATAAAAGTTGGGTTTTGCCCAAGAAATATGAATCTGGTCCAAATTTGAATTTTATGGAATTTGAAAACTTTGAACTATGGAACCTCATGTTTTTGGTGAAATGATGTATGGGTACTGTCTAGTTGCTAGGATGATTTCTTGTGGGTGTAGAAGAGTCACAGAAAATATGGTTCCTTTGTAAACCAAGGAAACCTTGATAGTTATAAATTCCACTTTGGGAATTTATTAAGTATGAGAAGAATATTTTTATGGAGAGGTGGGGTGTTGGACACTGTCCTAGAATGTGAGAAAGACTAGGAGAGGAATTTAGAACAACAGAATAAATTTTTGGGAAGAGTCAAAAGTATTTGACAGGAGTAAGGTGGCCAAATCCTTGGAATACTTTTAAATGCCACACAAATTCTTCTAACATGAGAATTTTTTTTAAATAAGATAACCAAACCAAGAACTCATCCAATTAAAAACCATTTTAAAATTTTGAAAATCCAAAGGGATAAATTTTGGGGTGTTACAACACCTACCCCTCTTAAGAAAAATCTCGTCCGCGAGATTTCAGCTGTCCATCAAACAGGTACGGATATTTAGTCTTGAGGTGATCCTCTCTTTCCCAAGTATCTTCTTGCTCGGTATGATTACTCCACTGGACCTTATAAAGCTTTATCACATTCTATCGGGTCCTCCGTTTAGACTCCTCCAAGATTTTTATCGGGTGCTCCTTATATGTAAGGTCTTGTTGAAGATCCAGGTCCTGGTGTTGGACTTGTTTGTCAGGATTGCTAACACATCTCCTTAGTTATGATACATGGAACACATCATGAACGTCTGATAATTCTGACGGTATCTCCAGTTGGTAGGCAACCTTGCCTCTCCTTGCAATTATTTTAAATGGTCCAGCAAACCGTGGTGCTAGCTTTCCTTTGACCTTAAATCTCTGTAGTCCTCTCATTGGGGATACCCCGAGGTAAACATATTCATTAGGTTCAAAACTGATCTGGCGGTGTTTCTGGTCATAATAGCTTTTCTGACGGCTCTGAGCCGTTTTCAGTTTGTCCCGGATAAGTTTCACTTTTGTTTATGCCTCTTTGAGAACTTCCGGGCCAAAGATTCGACCATCTCCGGTTTCAGACCAATTGAGTGGGGTATGACATCTTTGGCCGTAAAGTGCTTCAAAGCGTGACATCTTTAGGTTGGCCTGATAACTATTGTTGTATGAAAATTCCGCATATGGTAAACTATCCTCCCAACTAGCTCCATAAGTAAGAACGCAAGCTCTCAGCATGTCTTCCAATATCTGGTTTATGCGTTCAGTCTGTCCCCTTGTCTGTGGGTGATATGCCGTACTGAATACCAATTGCATTCCTAGGGCTTGCTGCAGGAGATCCCAAACCCTTGAGACAAACTGAGTGCCTCTGTCAGAGACTATGGTCTTGGGTACTCCGTGTAGGCAAACAGTTCGAGAGAGGCATAACCTATCAAGCCTCTGAGTTGAGTATGTTGTTTTTACCGGAATAAAGTGTGCCACCTTGGTTAATAAATCCGTGATAACCCAGATAGCATCGTTCCTGTGCTGTGATCTCGGTAATCTGACAATAATATCCATTCCTATTTCGTCCCACTTCCATTCGGGTACTCTAAGTGGCTGCAATAATCCTGCTGGCCTCTGATGTTCTGCCTTTATATACTGACAAGAGTCACACTGTGTAACATACACATCTATACCCCTTTTCATCCCATGCCACCAAAAGTTCTCTTGTAAGTCCTTGTACATTTTCGTTCCTCCTGGTTGAATGGAGTATGGAGTCGTAAGGGCTTCTGCCAAGATTTTTTTGCTTTAGTTCTTCTTTATTGGGCCACAGGATTCCCTGCTCATCAATGGTAAACTCAGATGCCTTGCCTAAGTTTACGTTCCTTTTAATTCCCTCAATGCTGGGTTGTCCTATCTGAGCTTCTTTGATTAGAGCTTCCAACGTTGGCTTTACTTCTAGCTGAGCAACAGTTCCTTCCGTAACTAGAACCATGTTGAGTTTGGCAAACTCCTGGTTGAACTCATGCCGTGGAAATCGCACACTGTCGTTGTCGGTGCATGGATTTCTGCTAAGTGCATCTGCCACAACATTGGATTTACCCGGGTGGTAATGAGTTCCCATATCACAGTCCTTAATTAATTCAAGCCAGCGGTGTTGCCGTAGGTTCAATTCTAGCGGGGTGAAGATATACTTAAGGCTTTTGTGATCCGTGTATATTTCACATCGGTTACCAAGAAGGTAGTGTCGTCATTCCTTGAGTGCATGTATCACAGCTGCCAATTCCAAGTCATGGGTTGGATAATTGTCTTCGTGTCGTTATAGTTGCCTTTAAGCATATGCTACGACTTTTCTCTCTTGCATCAAGACACACTCAATGCACTTTCCAGATGCATCACATTACATATCAAAGCTTTTGTGTACATCTGGCACGGTCAGAACGGGTGCGGTTGTTAACCTCCTCTTTAATTCCTGGAAACTTTTCTTGCATGCTTTGGTCCATTCAAACTTTTTATCTTTCTTGAGCAACTGTGTCATGGGTTTGTCTATGGTGGAGAACCTTCAATAAATCGTCGGTAGTAGCCAGCCAAACCAAGAGAACTTCTGACTTCAGTCACGCTGGTGGGTTGCTTCCACCCCAAGACATCTTTTACCTTGCTTGGGTCTAGTGCTATTCCATCTTGTGTTAGAACATGCCCTAGAAAACCAACTTCTCGTAACCAAAATTCACATTTACTGAATTTGGTATAAAGTTGATTTTGCCGTAATTCTTTGAGAACTATCCGAAGATGTTTCTCATGTTCTTATGGTGTCTTGGAATAAATAAGTATGTCATCGATGAATACAACCACAAACTTTTCCAAGTATTTCATAAAGACCTTGTTCATGAGATGCACAAAATAAGCTGGAGTGTTGTTTAATCCAAAAGGCATCACAGTGAACTCGTATAATCCATATCTAGTAGTAAAGGCAGTCTTTCGTACATCTGACAGTCGGATTCTTAATTGGTGGTAGCCTGATCTCAAGTCTATTTTTGAGAATACCTTGGCTTCAGCCAGTTGGTCGAACAAGTCATTGATCCATGGTGGTGGATATTTATTCTTGATGGTAACTAGGTTGAGTGCCCTGTAATCAATACATAACCTTAAGGTATCATCCTTCTTATTGGCGAATAAAACCGGTGATCCCCATGGCGACGAGCTGGGTCGAACATAATCCTTCTCCAATAATTCCTTGATTTGCTTCTTCAACTCAACCAACTCTGTTGGTGCCATGCGATATGGCTTCTTATAAATGGGTGTCATTCCAGGTGCTAGTTCAATAAAGAACTCAATCTCACGATCCGGTGGCATGCCCGGTAGCTCCTCAGGGAATACATTTGGATATTCACATACCACAGGAACTTTGCTTAAGTCTGCCATGTCCACTTGATTTAATTTTCCCTGTGAGCTGGACACTTTCCTTGTACCAACCTTTACTGCTTTCCCTTGATAGTCTGTGAGAGTCACTGTACGGCTGTAGCAATCTATAAAACCTTTATTTGTGTTCAACCAGTCCATTCCCAAAATGACATCCACATCGACTGCTTCCAGTACAATAAAGTTGGCTAGAAACTTCAGCCCTTTGATTTCAACGCTCACGTCCTTACAGTACCATTGTGTGCTTTGCTTAGATCCCGGGGACTGAATAACCATTGAGTTTTCCAAAGGCGAAAAAGAAAATTGATTCTTCAAGGCAAATCTTTTAGAGATGCACGAATGGGAAGCTCCGGAATCAAATAAACTATAGCATTAATTGTGTTGATAGGGAACATACCAAACACAATGTTCGGTGCATTCTGGGCTTCCTCAAACGTCACATGATTAACCTGTCCCTTTCTTTGGTTGTTATGGGAGTTGTTGTGTCGTGGGGCTGCATTTGTCCCACGGCCATTGTTGTTGGGTCTTCAAGCATTATTCCCCTCTTTCGGGCATTGCCTAGCGTAATGCCCCTCCGCACCACAAGCGTAGAAAGTGATGCCAAGATGGTATACGGTTTCCTTGGCCCGATTGTTGAAGGTGCTGCGATTCTGTTGCGGTCGTGGTGTTGGTACTGCTGGTCAGGGTACCATAGGCTTCTGAAATTCATTTCAGGGCCATTCATTTTGGGGCCTGTTGTTGCGGACTGGTGCTGACTGGTTCATGCGGCGCTTGCGAATCTCATTCAGGTTGTGGTGCTCATTTTCCAGAATAATGGCCTTTTCTACCAGTGTCTTGAAATCCGAAAAGGTGTGGACCACCAATTAGCACTTCAGAGATGGGATAAGTCCGTCTAGAAATTTTTCCATCCTCTCGTTCTCTGTAATGTATTGATTGTTGGCATATCGGGCTAGCTGAGTAAATTGGTCGAGGTATTGGGTTACCGCTGTGCCCCATTTCTTGTGATCCTCAAACTCTCTTTTCTTTAACTTCACGATACTATTGGGGATATGGGATCCCCGGAAGCTTTCCTTGAATTGCTCCCAAGTCATGTCCCCTCCATTCGGATGTGTGTGGCATAGATTCTCCCACCATGATGTTGCTGTACCAGAAAAATAATGCGGAGCATATAATACTTTTTCCTGGTCCGTACACTGGGCTATGACAAATTTCCTTTCAATGTCACGTAGCCAGTCGTCTACCTCCAGAGGTTTATTTGCATGAGAAAAGACTGTTGGGTAGGTCTTCTGGAGCTCAGATAATTTTGACCTGGGTTGGTGTTGCCTTTGGTGATTCCCCATATTTATCAAGTGATGCATCATTTCCTGGTGATGTTGCTGACTTTGCTGGTACAGACAGAATGCTTGTGAAAGCGCAGAATCATTGCTTTGCTGACTTGTTTGTCCAAGTGTGAAATTGTTTCCCGTCTGCGCAAAGTTGTCCTCTGGCGGACTGGGTAAAGAACGAGTCCAGGGACAATGCATTTTATTTCTGGGGTATTGGTGCAACAGGATGAGAAAAGAATTTCAGAGAAGAAAAACAAATCTTTGAGGAACTGAAAATAAACTCCCCCCAAGACGCAAGTACACCAAAACATATTATACAAGCAGGTTTTAATTATACATGGAGGACTTAATCATACATGCATGATCTACTTATACAATATGCTTGCCGCAGTCGTATACTAATGACCTCTTATTAAAACTAGCGCACCACTCCAACTTCTAGCGTGTTGCGGTCTGAGTCCACTACTCGCTATCTTACAAAGAAGGAAAAGATAGAAGATAACTATTTTACAACTACATTCCCTTAAAGGGTGTTTGCGGTGTAGCTGCCTTGGCTGCCATCATGGAGTATCTGAGATGTCATTGGCCCTGCTGAGTGTGATTCCCAGATGGGGTGCTAAAATTCAACCTCCTCATCCTCCTCATGTATGGTCTCCAGTCGCCCAGTCTTTGACGTCCCGCCTGCTCGCAGTGGCACTATGCTTGTTGGTGGTGACGCTCTAATGGGAATGGGTGCAACCAAGCGACTAGCTTCGTTGCTCAGGGCTGAGCGCCGAAACACGGAATAAGCAGAATGGATATATGGTGGACTCAGGATGCGTGGAGCACATGGTGAAGGGGAACAGAGCTCCCTCCTGCGAGGAACTCTCGGACGAGCTAAGTCCATTCGTACAATAAGATAGTCATCCACCAGTGAGGTGAAGATTGACTCCGGAGCCATAATATATTGAACCAGGGGTTCAATTGCCTAGTCCCATTCTTCCGCGGTACACAAGAATGCATAGTGACTTGTGTATGGAACATGGCATGGCAGGTAGTAATATGGATGGGTTTGCATGACCGGAAGGATGTCCCTAAAACGAGCAATGGCTTCGCGAGCGACCATCTGGATAGCAGGCCTTTCTGTAGGCATGACTCTCCCAACGAAGTGGTAGTTGTGGTGGGGCTCGGTGGATTCACCCTAAATATATACCGAAGCCTGGTACATGGCCAGGGTGTCTGTGATCCTGTCAGGGAAGATTGTGTACTCTGGATGGCTCGGTGACCTCACCGCGACCCTAGCGATGATGACGAGAAGACAGGAAAATCCCGCAGGCTCATTGGTGAAAATCTGGGTCGGACAGTTGCCGCCAGACATCTACAACAGTAGACAAAAATCCAAATAATCATATCATAGGTATATGATGACCAAGGAAAATTTGTTACAATGCACAGAATGCATGCTAAAAATGCTAGGACTGATCCTGTTACTAGCGAACACACCTAGGGCTTTCTACAGTCGGCCTGGCTCTGATACCAAGGTTTGTCGGGCTCAGTTCCGTAATTAATCGCGGAATAGCCCAAAGTCACACCAGCCCCAAGATCAGGACTGCCGGTGGATTTCCTTAATATAGATAACCAATACAAACATATTATTACATCGGGTTGATCCAGAGCTCTACACTTTGTTGCAAACTTGTAAAACAGGTGGAGGTGGAATATGACAGTGGGTGACAATGATATAGCACCAGTATAATAAAGTAAGTCAAGCGTCAGGGTGAGACTTGACTATTTTATTGGTGTAGCGGAAGCGCTAGTGGATGATACACGTGGTAGACTCCAAATCCACAGGTAACTGACTGGGAACACCTCTATGCGTCGGGCTCGATAGCGCAGTCTTCCTCTGCAAGCACGTCCTCCTCCAGGTCTGGCCAACACAATAGCCAAGGACAAGCCTGTGAGTATGTTGGAATGTACTCGCAAACATTATGAATAAAAGATATAGCGAATGCAAATGCTCATGATGGGCTATGTTAAATGTACATGCTGACTGGAATTAAGTCATGGTATGATAATGTCACTCTGGTGTGGATATATTAATCATACAATAATGTAAAGACCAAGAATGAAGTGGAACATCGGGCGTTAGACCGCCCGAGAAATTTCAAGAAAAACGCCAAACGTGTGTCTAAAAGAGAATCGGGCGAGACAGGACCGCCCGAGACTCAAGCGATGCCTCGTACGGTCTTGAAAAGAAATGCCAAATGGGTGTCTAAAAGTGACGCCTCATAAGGTCTTGACAAGAAATGCCAAACGGGTGTCTAAAAGCGATGCCTCGTAAGGTACTGAAAAGAAATGCCAGACAGGTGCCTAAAAGTGAATCGGGCGAGATAGGACCGCCCGAGACTCAAGCGATGCCACGTAAGGTCTTGAAAATAAAACTAAGTATCTGGGTAGTCTAGCCATCCCAAGTGATACTCAAAAAAGAAAATAAGAGAAACAGGTTAGTACACCATAACAATAATATGCATAACAACCATATTCATGACAACCTCGATGGTGACCATAACATGCTGCAAGATGAATCAACCTCAGTTTAATTAATTTCCTCCAAAGACCGACACTGGGACCGATACTTGACCCTTCCCAATTGTGCCCTTGACCGTGGACACGGCTATTCGAATAGATGTAACTCTACAGAGGTTGCGCTCTTTACCCAAGTGTATGGAGTTTCCGTAGCCACTAATTTCCATTACGGTTTTTGGGTTGAAAACACACCTGACTAGCACACACCAGAATAACTTTCCAGATGCTAGGAATCACCCAAAGCATCTTTCAATAAGAAGTCTAAGTCGGGGAGACCATCATCTCGAATAGCATGGGATCACTACTAATATGCGCGGATTACAAGGGGTGCCCCCCTCTTGGCCCAGCTGGATACACCCATGCCCCCTGACCCGATGACTAGCATTAGCCATGTTCGTGGAACCCTCATCGTGGCCTCTCTAAGTGGTTACATGGAAAGGGGTTGACAACTTACTAAACCGCACTCCCCATGTGGGAAGACAAGTGGCAGCACAGTGTGTAGTTAGGCTAAGTGGAACAGGATTCGATCTAGGTTGGCTCAGGAGGTGTTGTTGTTAAGAGTGGCATGCCTCACATGCCAAAATGACATTGTCGTGTCATAACACAGTCTGTGCCCAGCACGTCCAAGACAGGATATACACTCCTGGATTCTTACCATATTCACTCTGATGGATGCAATAGTGCTCACATGACATGCAATAGGGTTCATACAATAGTACTCAAATTGACGTGACCCGTGCATGTTTCTACTATTACTACTATACGGTGTAAAACTATTCTAATGCAACCATGCATGCAATTCATTATAATCCAAGTTCACTAATGCTTGCCTTGACCAAAGTAATCAGCAAGAGGTTCTTCCAAACTCCCAGTATAGTCCCCCTCTTCGTTTTCTGAAAATAAAAATCCAAATTCAACTTTTTTGCAACATCACAAAAGTTGTCTCAATTTTTTTCATTAAACACTACAATAAACTAGAGTGAAAAATAAGAATCTCAGAAAAAGAATCAATTGAAAATGATCTATGGTTTAAAAGTTATTAAGGATTTAAAACTAGGGATCTCTCTGTAAATAAAATAACTGCCAGCGGGTCCCTGCGGTAATAACTGAAAGCGACTCAGTCGGAAATATGCTTCCTAGAGCAGAAAGTGTTAAGAGGCAAAAGACGCTTCCGGAAATAACAGAATACCAATGGGTGGGCCCCACCCGCCAGGTTTGAAATTCAAACGCGCTCTATGCGCACGTGTACAGAGGGGATGCGGTGGTCACTGGCGGGGATCACCGGTGTTTCAGGAGGTGGCAATGGTCGGTATGAGTTCGGGGTGGCACCCCGCGTCAGTGGGTGGTGGTGCTGGTTGTCGGCGAGCACCAGAACGACGGCGAGGTCGACTCAGGCAGACGACGTCGGGTGGTCGCGGGCTTCGTCCGAGAGGGCTTCGGTTGACGAATTGGAGCGCGAAAATGATCACATGGTGGATCAGCGGTCTACTGACAAGGTTTGGGTGGAGGAGGTGGCCTAACGGTGATGAGAGGCCTGGGATTCCGCAACGGATCGGGTGGTCAGAGGTGGGGAAGATTACCCTGTCGAGGTCGAGGTAGTGTGCGGGAGGTCGATTGGGATGGTGTTGGAGTGGTGTGGATGAAGAACGGAGTTGGGGTTGCCCTTTTATAGGTGGTCCAAGCAGGTCAGTGGCGGAGTGGATCACGCCGGAGTTATTCCGGCCGGTGAGGTTGGTTTGGGCGGTGGTCAGGGGCGGTGAGGAGTGGATGAGGTCAAGTGATCCTCTTGAAGCGCCAGCGTGACAAGTTCCGAGCTCTGTGGCCTTATCCATGGCGAGGTGTCTGCATAAGTGTGGCGGCGGCGATCGGCTCCAGTGACTGCCAGCCAGGCTCGGGGCGGTTTGGGCAGTCGTCAACACCGTAGAGGACGCGCCTCGTGGAGAGGTGGTAGGCAGGGGAGCAGTAGGGGAGTGAAGATGTAGGTCGGCGAGCTGATCCGATCGGCCGCCGCTGCCGAGGGCGATGGCAGGTGCACCGGCCAACCATTATGCTGGCATCATCGAGCGGCCGACCAGAGGGGACCCGGGGACCCATTAATGAGGAGAAGAGGCGTGGGCGAGGAGACGATGCGGTGGAGTGCAGTGCACGAAGTCGATCTCTCCCCCTCTCTGTCTATTTCTAAATTTACTGAAATTTTTTGGCACCGATAAACGATGCTCACCAGGTGTTTGACAAAACGCCAAAGAGCTCTAGGCATTTTAGAAAAATTTGAGAATTTTTGTGGTGATGTGTTGATGCATAAGAGAGTGTCGGGCAAAATCTTAGATTTTTTGGAGTAATAAAAGTTGGGTTTTTCCCATGAAATATGAATCAGGTGCAAATTTGAATTGCGTGGAATTTGAAAACTTTGAACTATGGAACCTCATGTTTTTGGTGAAATGAGTTATGGGTTCTGTCTAGTTGCTAGGATAATTTCGTATGGGTGTAGAAGAGTCACAGAAAATATGGTTCCTTTGTAAACCAAGGAAACCCTGATAAATAAAAATTCCACCTCGGGAATTTGTTAAATATGAGAAGAATATTTTTGTGGAGAGGTGCGTTGTTGGACACTGTCCTAGAATGTGAGAAAGACTAGGAGAGGAATTTAGAATAACAAAATAAGTTTTTGGGGAGAGTCAAAAGTATTTAATAGGAGTAAGGTGGCCAAATCCTTGGAATACTTTTAAATGCCACATAAATTCTTCTAACATGAGAAATGTTTTTTTAAATAAGATAACCAAACCAAAAACTCATCCAATGAAAAAACATTTAAATTTTTTGAAAATCCAAATGGCTAAATTTTGGGGTGTTACACCTCAGCCCCGACGGCGAACTACTCCCTCCTCGTCATGGAGAGCATCGGGGTGATGAAGATGACCACCGGTGATGGGTCCCCCCTCCGGCAGGGTGCCGAAATAGGGTCCCGAGAGGTTTTTTCATGGCTATAAAGGCTTGCGGCGGCGGAACTCCTGATCTTGGTTCTGTTCTGGAAGTTTGGGGGTATATAAGAGGTGTCGGCATCGAGAACAAGTCAGGGGGGGGGTCCGCGAGGCAGCCACGAGATAGGGGGCGCGCCCTAGGGGGGGTGCCCTCCACCCTTGTGGTGGCCGCAGGACTCTTATGGTCCATCTCCGATGCTCCGTGGGCTTCTTTTGGTCCAAAAATAATCTCCGTAAATTTTCAGGTCAATTGGACTCCGTTTGATATTCCTTTTCTACGAAACTCAAAAACAAGGAAAAACAGAAACTAGCACTGGGCTCTAGGTTAATAGGTTAGTCCACAAAATCATATAAAATACCATATAAATGCATATAAAGCATCTAGGATGGATAGTATAATAGCATGGAATACTTCGTAAATTATAGATACGTTGGAGACATATCAGCATCCCCATGCTTAATTCCTGCTCATCCTCAAGTAGGTAAATGATAAAAACAGAATTTTTGATGTGGAATGCTACCTAACATATTTATCAGTGTAATTCTCTTTATTGTGACATGAATGTTCAGATCCAAAAGATTCAAAACATAAGTGTGTAATATTGACAGTCTGTAAATAATGCAAGAGGAATCATACTTACCTAACTCCAAAAATTCTGAAAAAATACCACACTATAGAAAATTTGTTGTTACTCATTGTGTAAAAATTTCAAGATATTATCATGTTCTGACTATTCACCAATATTCAAAATATAACAGCAAACTTTCTGAGTACCTTGGGGTGCCTTGGGATGCCATCCGGGCATCCCCAAGCTTAGTCTCTTGGTTGTCCTTGAATATTACCTTGGGGTGCCTTGGGAATCCCCAAGCTTAGGCTCTTGGTGCTCCTTATTCCATAGTCCATCGAATCTTTACCCAAAACTTGAAAACTTGACAACACAAAACTCAATAGAAAATCTTATGAGCTCCGTTAGTATAAGAAAATAAATCACCACTTAGGTGTGACGCCCCCGATTCAATCGTAAACTAATCGTACACGCAAATGTGTACAATCAAGATCAGGGATTCACGGGAAGATATCACAACACAACTCTAGACACAAATTTAAATAATACAAGCTTTATATTACAAGCTAGGGGCCTCGAGGGCTCGAATACATAAGCTCAAATACAAAGGAGTTAGCGGAAGCAACAATATCTGAGTACAGACGTAGGTTAAACAAGTTTGCCTTAACAGGCTAGCACAAAAGTAACAATGATAAAAAAGGCAAGGCCTCCTGCCTGGGAGCCTCCTAACTACTCCTGGTCGTCGGCGTCCGTCACGTAGTAGTAGCCGTCGGCGGTAGCGTCTGGATCCTGGGCTCCACCATCTGGTTGCAGCATCCAAGAAGAATGGAAAGAGGTGGAAAAGGGGGAGCAAAGCAATCGTGAGTACTCATCCAAAGTACTCGCAAGCAAGGATCTACACTACATATGCATCGTTATCAATGAAATGGGTAGTATCTGTGGACTAAACTGTAGAATGCCAGAAGAGAAGGGGAAAGCCTATCCTATCAAAGACTAGCATCTTCAAGCAGCTCCAAGCATCTTGCAGCAATCAGAAGAGTATAGAATAGCAGTTTATATTTAACAAACATGCTGAATAACGCCCAGAGATCCTTCCCCGACTCCCTGCGGGAAAGCAACCTTGGAGCCACATATCCATTACATGCCTCAGCATTCAATATCCAATTCTAGTTGTATCGATCGGGATACAACTCCGAGCATCCGTTATTGTGGACCCGGCTATTCGAATAGATAATACTTCCTTGCAAGGGTGCACCAACTTACCCAACACGCTCGATCAACTCTGGCCGGACACACCATCAGGTCATGACCGCCCTCGGCCGATCAACACACCGCAGTCCTACCTAGGCTCATCAGAGAGGCCAGCACGCCGGTCTACATCCTAAGCGCGCAGGGGTCTTGGGCCCATCACCCTTTGCACTCCTGCATGTTGCATACGCGGCCAATGAGCAGACCTAGCTACCTCCTTAAAAAAGGAAGGTGCTTACGCAGTCCAACACGGCGTGCGCCGATCAGTCGCTGACGTCCGTTGAGCTTTCGGCTGATACATATGACGTAGAGTGCCCATACTTATTCCCGTGTGGTGGTTGATAACCCATGAGTATAGGGGATCGCAATAGTTTTCGAGGGTAGAGTATTCAACCCAAATTTATTGATTCGACACAAGGGGAGCCAAAGAATATTCTCAAGTACTAGCAGCTGAGTTGTCAATTCAACCACACTTGAAAGACTTAATATCTGCAGCAAAGTATTTAGTAGCAAAGTAGTATGGAAGTAACGGTAACGGTGGCAAAAGTAATAGTAGCAGTTTTGTGGCAATAATAATAGTGGCAACGGAGGAGTAACATAACAAAGATCAATATGTGAAAAGCTCATAGGCAATGGATCAATGATGGATAATTATGTCGGATGCAATTCATCATGCAACAGTTATAACATAGGGTGACACAGAACTAGCTCCAGTTCATCAATGTAATGTAGGCATGTATTCCGAATATAGTCATACGTGCTTATGGAAAAGAACTAGCATGACATATTTTGTCCTACCCTCCCGTTGCAGCGGGGTCCTATTGGAAACTAAGGGATATTAAGGCCTCCTTTTAATAGAGTACCGGACCAAAGCATCAACACTTAGTTAAATACATGAACTCCTCAAACTACAGTCATCACCGGGAAGTGTCCCGACTATTGTCACTTCAGGGTTTGCCGGGTCATAACACATAGCAGGTGACTATAACTTGCAAGATCGGATAAAGAACTCACATATATTCATGAAAACATAATAGGTTCAGATCTGAAATCATGGCACTCGGGCCCTAGTGACAAGTATTAAGCATGGCAAAGTCATAAGAACATAAATCTTAGAACATAACGGATAATAGGGATCAAACCCTAACAAAACTAACTCGATTACATGGTAAATCTCATCCAACCCATCACCGTATAGAAAGCCTACAATGGGACTACTCACGCCCGACGGTGAGCATCATGAAATTGGTGATGGAGGATGGTTGATGATGACGATGGCGACGGATTCCCCTCTTTGGAGCCCCGAACGGACTCTAGATTGGCCCTCCCAAGGAAGATTAGGGCTTGGCAGCGGCTCTGTATCGTAAAACGCGATGAATCCTTCTCTCCGGTTTTCTCCCCGAACGTGAATATATGGAGTTGGAGTTGAGGTCGGCGGACGTCCAGGGGGCCCACGAGGCAGGGGCGCGCCCTGCACCCTCATGGACAGGGTGTGGGCCCACTTACGTTCATTCTTTCACCAATATTTTTTATTAATTCAAAAACATGACTCCGTGGAGTTTCAGGTCATTCCGAGAACTTTTATTTCTACACAAAAATAACACCATGGCAGTTCTATTGAAAATAGCATTAGTCCCGTTAGTTCCATTCAATTCATGCAAGTTAGAGTCCAAAACAAGGGCAAAAGTGTTTGTAAAAGTAGATATGTTGGAGACGTATCAACTCCCCCAAACTTAAACAAGGGCAAAACCATTTTCACAATAACACTCTAGTTGATTCAGCAAAGATTATGAACTAACCATATTCACAATAACACTTAGGTCTCACATTTACTCATATCAATGGCATAATCAACTAGCGAGCAATAATATAAATCTCGGATGATAACACTTTCTCAAAACAATCATAATATGATATAACAAGACGGTATCTCGCTAGCCCTTTTTGAGACTGCAAAACATAAATGCAGGGCACCCCTGAAGATCAAGGACTGACTAGACATGTAATTCATTGCAAAAGAGATCCAGTCACAGTCATACTCAATGTAACTTAATAACACTGCATGCAAATGACGGCGGTGCTCTCCAACTGGTGCTTTTTAATAAGAAAATGATGACTCAACATAAAAGTAAATAGATAGGCCCTTCACAGAGGGAAGCAGGGAATTGTAGAGGTGCCAGAGCTCTAGTTTTGAAACAGAGATAAATAATATTTTGAGCGGCATACTTTCATTGTCAACATAAAAACCAAGATATCTCGATATCTTCCATGCTACATACATTGTAGGCGGTTCCCAAACAGAATGGTAAAGTTTATACTCCCCCACCACCAACTAGCACATTCCATGGCTGGCCCGAAACAACCGGTACCGTCCAACTAACAACAATCCTGGGGGAGTTTTGTTTGCAATTATTTTGTTTTTATTTGAGCATGGTACTAGGCATCCCTGTTATCGAGCATTTTCTCCTGAATGATGAGCAGAGTCCACTCATCGTGAGAATAACCCACCTAGCATGGAAGATATAGACATCCCTAGTTGATACATGAGCTATTCGAGCATACAAAGCAGAATTTCATTTGAAGGCTTAGAGTTTGGCACACACAAATTTACTTGGAACGGCAGGTAAATATCGCATATAGGTAGGTATGGTGGACTCATATGGCATAACTTTGGGGTTTATGGAAGTGGATGCACAAGCAGTATTCCCATTTAGACAAGTGAAGGCTAGAAAGAGACTGGGAAGCGACCAACTAGAGAGCGACAACAGTCATGAACATGCATTAAGATTAACCAACAATGAGTACAAGCATGAGTAGGATATAAATCACCATGAACATAAATATCATGGAGGCTATGTTGATTTTGTTTCAACTACATGCATGAACATGTGCCAAGTCAAGCCACTCGAATCATTCAAAGGAGGATACCACCCTATCATACCACATCACAACCATTTCAATAACATGTTGGCACACAAGGTAAACCATTATAAACTCCTAGCTAATTAAGCATGGCATGAGCAACTATAGTCTCTAATTGTCATTGCAAACATGTTTCATTCATAATGGACTGAATCAGGAATGATGAACTAATCATATTTACAAAAACAAGATAGGTTGAGTTCATACCAGCTTCTCTCATCTCAATCATTCCATCATATATCGTCATTATTGCCTTTCACTTGCACGACCGAACGGTGTGAATAATAATAATAGTGCACATGCATTGGACTAAGATGGAATCTGCAAGCATTTAATTTAAAGGAGAAGACAAGGTAATATGGGCTCTTGGTTAGATCAACAATAATGCATTTGAGAGCCACTCATCATTTTCATCGTGGTCTTCTCCTCTCGACCCCCAAAGAAAAGAAAAGAAATTCAAAGAACGAGAAAAACTATTTACATGGGAAAGATCCCAACAAACAAAAGGAGAACGAGAAATCTTTTTGGGTTATTTCTTTTAATTATTACTACTACAAGCATGGAAAGTAAACTAGCTAAGGCTACAACTAATTTTTGGTTTTTCTCAAAGTTTTTCAAACACACAAGAAGAAAGCAAGAAAATAAAATAAACTATCATGGATAGTACATTGAAAAAGTATGAGCACCGACAACTAGAATGAGTGTGTGAACATGAGTGTAATATCGGTGAGAAATACGTACTCCCCCAAGCTTAGGATTTTTGGCCTAAGTTGGTTTATGCCCATGGATCGAAGCGAGCCTCTCCGGTGTACTGAGGAGGGTCCACGGGGTGCCACTGTTTAGCGAGCTCCTCCGGATCCCACTGATAAACGAACTCTCGATATGGGTCAAGTGGTGGCTTTGTCTCAGGCTCTGGGACTTGTGTCAGCTCCCAGTATGCATAAATGTCCTCGAGCAGGATGAGGTACGTGCCTGAAAGTATGTTAAACAAAGAGGGTGCAGGCAAGATAATAGTCTCACACTTAGTTTTAGCAAATATCAAGTTATACTTAAGTATCCTCTTCTTATTTTTAACAATACAATCATGTGCTACCATACTCTTATAGTCTAGCAAAATAGTGGGCAACAACTTTTCCTCTTTCTCATGATGCCTAATAGGTATCTCAAAGTGTTGAGCAAGGCGTGAAGCAAAGATACCTCCAAAGATGTGGCCTTTTGTATGATTCAGACTTAACCTTTTAGCAACAATGGCACCTAAACTGAAGGTTGTATCACGAAAAAAGCATGGCGCAAAATAGCAAGGTCTAGAGCACTAAGGTTCCCACTGTTCCCGCGACCAATTAAGCATCTAGTAGCAAATATTGCAAAGTAACATAGAACAGGAAAACGTATACTAGTAGTCCTTGCATCTGAAACTTTTCTCGTTTCCCCTACAACAATTTGATCAATAAATCCATCCACATCACTAGGATGTGGTTCCTCGATGCTGCCCGCAAAGGGCAGCTTGCAAACTACGCAAAAATCATTTAGTGACATCTTCTTAAACTCATCATATAAATAAAACTCCACTGAAGGTGGTGATTTTCTAGCATGGAAGTAAAAGTTTTGCACGAAAATATTAGTGAGTAGGAGATACTGTTCACACTGGTCGTGGAGGAAGTCGGTGAGTCCTGCATTCTCAGCCAAATAATAAGTCGTCGTGAATTCCAGTGGCTCTCAAGAATGCATCACAAGGCCATTCGCACGGCCGAACCTCCGCACTGCGAGGAAGATAGTACTTGGGCTTTCTATTCTCTTCATTCTGCTTGTCCTTCGAGCTTCGACTCGAGGAGCCTCTCAACAATCTCTACATCATTTTCTTTCTCTGAAAAATTTCTGAAATTTTTAGTTACTCAAAATAAAAGTGGATCAAACTCAATAAGATTGATAGTAACTACTCCCACAAGTGCCTAGAGGCTATATCATGCATTAAAACTACTTTGGACCATATAAATTTGACATACAAGCTCAAGAACAGGGTCACCTCAGCAACGAAAATTTGCAATAAATAAAGCACTAGAACAAAAACTAATTGGACCATTGGTGGAGTCACATACCGAAGAACAATCCCCCAAAGTAGTTTTGTGAATGGTGCTTTGAGCAAGGAGATCGAAAATGGCAGGAAAATGAGCTAGAACATGGGTTTGAGCTACGAGATGATTTTTTCTGGAGGAAGACAAAGTGTGTGGGTGCTGAAATAAGTGGAGGGGGTCCACGTGGGGCCCACAAGGCAGGGGGCGCCCCCCAAGGGGGTGGCTGCGCCCTGTTCCCTCGTGACCAACTGGTGGGTCCCCCTGGTGTGTTCTAAGTGCCAGAAATTCTTAAATATTCTACAAAAAATCATACTCCATTTTCAGGGCAATTGTAGAACTTTTATTTTGGGATATTTTTTATTCCATGGATAAATCATAAAATAGGCAGAAAACACTATTTTTGCTTTATTTAAACTAAATAACAGAAAGTAGAAGGATGGTACAGAAGGTTGTGCTTTCTAACTTCATCCATCTCATGCTCATCAAAAGGAATCCACTAACAAGGTTGATCAAGTCTTGTTAACAAACTTCCTCCGAATAACATGGAATCGGAGAATCGAATAACACTAGGTTACCTCAACGTGGATATGCATGTCCCCAACAATAAGAATATCATATTTCTTTTTGACGGTAGGAAGAGGGAATTCAAAACCTCCAATAGTAATCGTTGAAAATTTTCCAATAGAATTGATACTATGAACTTGAGGTTGTTTCTTCGGAAAGTGTACCATATGCTCATTACCATTGACATGAAAAGTGACATTGCCTTTGGTGCAATCAATAACAGCCCCTGCAGTATTCAAAAAGGGTCTACCAAGGATGATTGACATATTGTCGTCCTCGGGAATATCAAGAATAACAAAGTCCGTTAAAATAGTAACGTTTGCAACCACAACAGGAACATCCTCACAAATACCGACGGGTATAGCAGTTGATTTATTGGCCATTTGCAGAGAGATTTCAGTAGGTGTCAACTTATTCAAATCAAGTCTACGATATAAAGAGAGAGGCATAACACTAACACCGGCTCCAAGATAACATAAAGCAGTTTTAACATAGTTAGTTTTAATGGAGCATGGTATGGTCGGTACTCCCGGATCTCCAAGTTTCTTTGGTATTCCACCCTTAAAAGTATAATTAGCAAGCATGGTGGAATTTCAGCTTCTGGTATCTTTCTTTTATTTGTAACAATATTTTTCATGTACTTAGCATAAGGATTCATTTTAAGCATATCAGTCAAACGCATACACAAAAAGATAGGTCTAATCATTTCAGCAAAGTGCTCAAAATCCTCATCATCCTTTTTCTTGGATGGCTTAGGAGCAAAAGGCATGGGTTTCTGAACCCATGGTTCTCTTTCTTTACCGTGCTTCCTAGCAACAAAGTCTCTCTTATCATAACGTTGATTCTTTGATTGTGGGTTATCAAGATCAAAAGCAGGTTCAATCTCTACATCATTATCATTACTAGGTTGAGCATCAACATGAACATCATCATTAACATTATCACAAGGTTCATGTTCATTACCAGATTGTGTTTTAGCATCAGAAATAGAAATATCATTGGGATTCTCAGGTGTGTCAATAACAAGTTCACTAGAAGCATGCAAAGTCCTATCATTTTTCTTTTTCTTAGTAGGACTAGGTGCATCATCATTGTTCTCTAAGAATCTTGCTCAACTCTCTTAGGATGTCCCTTAGGATACAAAGGTTCCTGGGTCATTTTACCACCTCTAGTCATAACTCTAACAGCTTTATCATTGTTCTTATTATTTACTTCATTGAGCAAATCATCTTGTTCTACTTGAGTGGTAACCATGGATGCATATTTACTAATAAGCTTAAAGTCACCCTTAACTCTAGGCATATAATCACTCAAGTTTTCAACCATATAAGCATTACGTTTCAATTGTCTACCAACATAAGCATTGAAGATTTCTTGTTTAACAATAAAATATCAAACTCATCCAAGCATTGACTAGTAGACTTATTACGAGGAATATCACCTTCATCAAATCTATAAAGTGAATTTACCTTTGCTACCTGTGTCAGGTTATCAAGACCATGTATTTCTTCAATAGGTGGTAAATTCTTAACATCTATAGCTTTAATACCTTTTTCTTTCATAGATTTCTTTGCCTCTTACATATCTTCAGGACTGAGAAATAGAATACCCCTTTTCTTCAGAGATGGCTTAGGAGTTGGTTCAGGAAATGTCCAATCATTATCATTACTCAATATATTATTCAATAGCAATTCATCTTGCTCAAAAGTTCTTTCCCTGAAAACACAACCAGCACAACTATCCAGGTGGTCTCTGGAAGCATCGGTTTGTCCATTATAAAAGATATAAAGTATTTCATTTTTCTTGAGAGCATGATCAGGCAAAGCATTAAGTAATCGGAGAAGCATCCCCCAAGCTTGTGGGAGACTCTCTTCTTCAATTTGCACAAAATTAAATATTTCCCTTAAGGCAACTTGTTTCTTATGAGCGGGGAAATATTTTGTAGAGAAGTAATAAATCATATCCTGGGGACTACACACACAGCCATGAGCAAGAGAATTAAACCATATTTTAGCATCACCCTTTAATGAGAAAGGAGACAATTTAAGAATATAATAATAGTGAATTTTTTCCTCATGAGTAAATAGGGTGGCTATATCATTCAATTTAGTAAGATGTGCCACAACTGTTTCAGATTCATAGCCATAGAAAGGATCAGATTCAACCAAAGTAATTAACTCAGGATTGACAAAGAATTCATAATCCTTATCAGTAACACAGATAGGTGAAGTAGCAAAAGTAGGGTCATATTTCATTCTAGCATTCAGAGACTTTTCTTTCAGCTTAGCTAATAGTTTCTTAAGATCATATCTATCATTGCAAGCAAAAAGGTCTCTAGCAGTTTCTTCATCCATATCATAACCCTCAAGAACAATAGGAAATTCATATCTAGGGGGAGAATTTTCATCATCACTTTCATTAATATCATCAGTTTCAATGATTTCATCCTCTCAAACCCTAGACAGTTGTTCATCAAGAAATTCACCTAATGGCACATTATTATCAAGCAAAGAAGTAGTTTCATCATAATCATCATGCATAGCAAAAGTGGCATCATCAATAACATGCGACATATCAGAATCAATAGTAGGTGCAGGTGTAGGTGTCGCAAGTTTACTGAAAACAGAAGGTAGATCAAGTGCAGAGCTAGATGGCAGTTCCTTACCTCCCCTCGTAGTTGAGGAAAAAATCTTGGTTCTTTCATCTTTTAAGTTCCTCATAGTGATCAATAGATATAAATCCCAAGTGACTCAAAGAATACAGCTATGCTCCCCGGCAACGGTGCTAGAAAAAGGTCTTGATAACCCACAAGTAGAGGGAATCGCAACAGTTTTCGAGTGTAGAGTATTCAACCCAAATTTATTGATTCGACACAAGGGGAGCCAAAGAATATTCTGAAGTATTAGCAGCTGACTTGTCAATTCAACCACACCTGAAAGACTTAATATCTGCAGCAAAGTATTTAGTAGCAAAGTAGTATGGAAGTAATGGTAACAGTGGCAAAAGTAATAGTAGCAGTTTTGTAGCAATCATAACAGTGGCAACGGAGAAGTAATGTAACAAAGATCAATATGTGAAAAGCTCGTAGGCAATGGATCAATGATGGATAATTATGTCGGATGCAATTCATCATGCAATAGTTATAACATAGGGTGACACAAAACTAGCTCCAGTTCATCAATGTAATGTAGGCATGTATTCTGTTGGGGATATTACCACTGGGTGTGAACCGGCCTACCTGGGCCGGGTTAGCTTCATTAGTAGTATAAGCAGATGAAGGCCCAAGGCCTGTAGTCGGTTTAGAAACTGTAGCCGTAAACCGGCATGATATGTAAACTTGTATTGTAAGTTAGGAATAGAGAGATACCAACCGGGATACGAGTATGAACCGGTTGGGACTCCACGGACCGACGAGCGTCACCCGTGTATATAAGGGGACGACCCGGCGGCGGTTCAGGACAGACAACAACAACTCGAGCCTAGGCGAAGCTTGTTTGCTCCCTAGCCATCGAGACCACATCAATTCCATCACAACTAGACGTAGGCTTTTACCTTCATCGAAGGGGCCGAACTAGTATAAAAACCCTTGTGTCTTTGTGTCCGCTTTAACCCCTTCAAGTTAACCCGTAGCGATGGCTCCACGACTAAGTCCTTTCACTAGGACATCTGCCGTGACAAATCCACGACAGTTGGCGCCCACCGTGGGGCTATCGCATGACGGTTTGATGATCTTGGAGGGCAAACTCAAAGGACTCGAAGGCTATGCTATGGGCCGGATGACCAAGAGTCATCATGGCAAGATCTACATCGACGATGCAGGATGGGGTCCCGAAGCCAACTCGATCGAGTACGGGTACCGGGTTCCCTTTGGTGGCATACACGTTTTTATCGGCAAGATTGGTGAGCCTGGGCCTGAGCCGGACATCTGCACTGACCTCGTCGAGACGGCTCAGCGTGCGAGATCTACTCAGGTTAAACCGGCCGTGAAGCGTGCCTTCGTGGGAGTCATCCACGGAGGGGAGCATGAGGACGAGTCAGAACACGGTAGCGAGACCGTCGTCTATTCCGGCGACGAGTCTTCAACCGGAGAGACCGAATCATTGTACCAGTTGCAAGATGACCAGATTAGGGGCTGTTCCGATGGCGACAGTATTCCAGACACCCCAGATCAGATCAACCGGGTTGGAATATTCATGGCCGGCACGCAGGCGGCGAATCACTCTTCGACCGCCACCGCAATGCTCTCCGGATCAGCAGCGGCAGCGGCAGCAGGGGCAGGAGGCCTAGTGCGCCCACCGGTTCAAGTTCTGTCCGACCTGTTTGACGCACTAGCTACACTTATGACAGAGGCCAATCCGGCGGATCAGGAGGCCCATGATGCAGAGATTGCAAAGGTGAGAGAGCAGATCGTACAGGCCAAAGCCGACCTGGCAGCAGAGAAGGACAGGATGGCCGCAGAGCGGGCCACTTTGGACGCCCAGGCCTATAAGCTCATGCTCGACCAGAACGCGTCACAGGAGGTCTTGAAGCGGAAGCACAGATCACGCCTGCCGTTAGGGTTCAACCCTCGAAATCTCTTTCACACTCCGGGAGCTGGAACCAGTAATCCGCCGGGGCACCTGGAGGCAAACCGGGTCGAGGCACCAGGGCTAGGAGCGACGGTCCAACCCCGCCTGATGGAACCTCCTCGACAGAACATTGTGATTCCTCTGCCGGTTCAGACACCTCCGGGTCATTACTCTAATCCTATGGACAATCTTGTTGCAGCTGCTGCGTGATTAGAAGCTATCCCGGTCGAAGGAGACTCTCCGCAAGCAATAGAGACGTGCCGGGTTAAGGAACTTCTCCGGACCACTTTGATTCAACAGGAGGCATATTCATAGAGCCGCGATCGGATTCACTCCACACCTCGTCCAAGCCGGAGCTATAGCAGGTGCCTGGATGAACCGGCCATATCGAGCAATGCGCGAGGCCGTGAAGCGGGCCATGGCAATAACCCGGCAGGTGGTGTTCGCGATGCTCAGGATGTAGTGGACCGGGCCCGGGCACGAAGGGAGGCCGAGAGCAGCACAGAACGAGGCGGGTCAGCTTACACCGGTTCGTCCTACCACTTCTACCGGGCTAGGGGTCGCATCTGCTTTGGGAGTACCCTGTTTAGTCCCCGCTTTACGCAATGTACACCTTCCCAAAGATTTCAAGGGTCCGCGTAAGGTGCCGAATTACACCGCTGATTTATCTCCAGAAGCGTGGGTAGAGAGTTATGAGATGGCCATGGAGATGCTGGATGTGGATGAGACCACATGTGCAAAGTACTTCACCATGATGCTTGAAGGCATGGCGCGTACTTGGTTGAATAGCCTGCCGCCTAATTCTATCAGTTCATGGGCCCAGTTGCGGGCCCGGTTTATCCAGAATTTCAAAGATACGTGTAAACAACCCAAGTCCATAGTAGACCTGGCGGCTTGTGTTCAGGAGGATGGGGAATCAACAACCCATTGGGTACGCCGCGTTTTGGAAGTCTTACACTCATCTGACAGGATCAATGCTGACTCTGCGATCTTAACCATTGGAGGGCAACTGCCGGTTTATGCCTTTAAAGTTGAAATTGGGGCGTATGAAGCGGTTCTGTAATGACATGGGAACTTTCATGGCCGCTTTGGTGAAGTATGCTAATTCTGATAGTACCAAGGATCCCGAGACTGATGATGATGAAGCAGGGAAGGGAAAGAAGAATAGCAACTCCAAGGGGCATCAGTACAAACCGGCGGGCCATGGAAACGGAGGCAAGCGTAAGGCGGATGGCAGCATGGACTTTGTGGCTAACACTAATGCGCATGACAAGGGTCAACGGCGCAGAGGTAAAGCGACGAATCGTAATGGGGCTCCAAATCCTAACCCGGATCGCTTAAACTATTTGTTGAATCAACCTTGTCCAAAGCACGGGACGAAGGAGGCGCCGGCTAACCACCTTTGGAAGGATTGTTACATTATGCAGGAATTTAAGAACTCTAATGCTTTCCGGTATGACCGTGGGTCAGGTGGTGGCTCAGGATCCGGTTTCCATGGGCCGGGTCACGATGGAGCTTCCGGTTCAGGTTTCAATCAGGGCGGTAATAATAACCAGAATAATCAGAGCGGTCAAGGGGGTTACAACCAACAGCAGCAGCAACAGCAGTCAGGTTATCAGAGCCAGCCAAAACAGTTGAACAATGGGCAGTATCATGTTTTCACAACTAGCTTGGATAAGCGCGACCGGAAACTCCACAAGCGAGCGGTGAACTCTGTTGAACCGGCCGTACCACATTACTTACGCTGGTCGGAGCAACCTATCGTATGGAGCAGGGAGGACCACCCACCCCGGGTTGACAACCCGGGCCAGTTGGCATTAGTGGTAGACCCTCAGGTGGGAGGTTATAAATTCACCAAGGTGCTCATGGATGGAGGGAGCAGTATTAACATCTTGTACTATGAGACATTCCGCCGCATGGGGCTAACAGACAAAGATCTCAGACCATCCAATACGGTGTTCCATGGTGTGGTGCCTGGTAAATCAGCATATCCTGTTGGTAAGATAGCCCTGGAGGTGGCTTTTGGGGACGAGCATGATTCCCGATCCGAGACACTAACCTTTGAGGTGGTGAAAATCCGGAGCCCGTATCACGCCTTGTTTGGGCGGCCGGCTTATGCCAAATTCATGGCACGACCTTGTTATATCTATTTGCAGCTCAAGATGCCGGGCCACAAGGGGACAATAACGGTTCATGGGAGCCGTAAGATTGCCTTGGAATGTGAGGAAGGCGATGCGGCCTATGCAGAGTCGGTTTGTGCCACGAAGGAGTTGAAATATTACAGGGACAATGTTGATCCGGCGGACATGACCCCTTTGAAGAAGCCAACTACGGAGCATGATTCAGATCTGAAGTTCAAATCGGCGGCTGAGACCAAGCTTGTTGACTTCGTGCCTGGCGATTCGTCCAAGCAGTTCACTGTCAGTGCCAACTTGGACCCTAAATAGGAAAGCACGCTCATCGAGTTCATCCGTGAGAATCGGGACATTTTTGCATGGAAGCCTTCTGACATGCCAGGTGTACCGAGGGAACTCGCTGAGCACACTCTTAATGTTGATCCCAAGTATAAACCGGTAAAGCAGTTTCTCCGCCGGTTTAACGAAGAAAGGTGCAAGGCCATTGGAGAGGAAGTGGCCAGGCTCTTAGCAGCTGGCTTTATCATTGAGGTGTTCCATCCAGAGTGGCTTGCTAATCCGGTGCTGGTCCTTAAGAAAAACGGCACTTGGCGTATGTGTGTGGATTACACGGATCTTAACAAAGCGTGTCCAGCGGATCCTTTTGCCCTCCCCCGCATTGACCAGATTATTGATGCCACGGCGGGTTGTGAGCGTTTGAGTTTTTTGGATGCATACTCTGGGTATCATCAGATTAAAATGGCGGTTAAGGACCAGGAGAAGACGGCGTTTATTACTCCCTTTGGAGCCTTCTGCTATGTATCTATGCCTTTTGGGCTCAAGAGCGCCCAAGCCACTTATCAACGGTGTGTACAGAACTGCTTGCATAAACAGATCGGCCATAATGTGCACGCTTATGTGGATGATATTGTAGTCAAGTCAAGGCAGAAGGAGACACTGGTGGATGATTTGAAGGAAACCTTTGACAACTTGCGAGTTTACAAGATGATACTTAACCCGGCTAAGTGTGTCTTTGGTGTTTCGGCAGGCAAGTTACTGGGTTTTCTTGTGTCCAACAGAGGAATTGAGGCTAATCCGGAGAAGATTACGGCTATCACCTCCCTGGCTAAACCGAAGTGTATAAACGATGCTCAGCATTTGGCGGGTCGGATCGCCGCACTGAGCCAGTTTATCAGCCATCTCGGAGAGAAGGCCATCCCTTTATACCAGATGCTGAGAAAGACAGATCAATTCATCTGGAGTCCGGCTGCTGATGAAGCGTTGGAAGACTTGAAGCGGCAATTAGCCAATCCGCCCGTTCTTGCAGCTCCGGTCAACAAGGAGCCGTTATTACTATATGTAGCGGCCAATGCTCGCGCAGTTAGCGTGGCTATTGTGGTAGAACGCAAGGAGGCGGGCAAGGAATATCCGGTTCAGCGACTGGTTTACTATATCAGCGAGGTGCTTATTGAATCTAAGCAGCGGTATCCGCATTGGCAGAAGCTGGTATATGGAGTTTTTATGGCAAGCCGGAAGTTGAAGCAGTATTTCCAAGGGCACCCCATCACAGTGGTCAGTTCAGCTCCCTTGGGGGATATCATACAGAACCGGGAGGCGACTGGCCAGATTGCCAAGTGGGCTATAGAACTTGGGCCGCACGGATTGAAGTACGTACCTCGGACGGCGGTGTAGTCTCAAGCACTTATGGATTTCATCAATGATTGGACTGAGTTACAAGCACCAGAGGAGAAGGCGGATCACACATATTGGACTATCCATTTTGATGGATCCAGGCAATTGGAGGGCTCGGGGGCTGGAGTCGTATTAACTTCCCCACGAGGTGATAAGTTTTGTTATGTTCTCCGCTTAATGTTCCCTTGTACTAATAATGCAGCTGAGTATGAAGCCTTGCTCCATGGTCTCCGGATGGCTAAGGAGATGAACCTAAGTCGGGTTAAGTGCTTCGGTGACTCGGACCTCGTGGCTCAACAAGTGTCTGGCACGTGGGATTCTAAAGACCCACTTATGGCTGCATATCATCGTGAGGTGGATAATATTGCGGGTCACTTCAAGGGTTATTAGGTGGATCACGTGGACCGCTGAAAGAATGAAGCGGCGGACGCTTTAAGCCGGTTGGGCTCTCAGCGTAAACCGGTCCCGCCTAATGTCTTTCTTGATGTGTTGCACAACCCGTCAGTCAAGCTCCCGGGTGAAGCGGATTTGGCTATTCCTGATCCGGAGGCTCAATTGGTGGCAGCCCTGCATGTCATACCGGATTGGACAGTTCTCTATCTTGCGTACATGAACCGGGGAGAGTTGCCAGAGGATGAGATTCTAGCCAGGCAGATAGTCCGGCGATCCAAGTCTATGACTATTGTCAATGGCGAATTGCATCATTGCAGTGTATCAGGGGCGTTTCAACGCTGCGTTTCTCCTGAGGAAGGCTGTGAAATCTTACGTGAAATCCATGAAGGGGATTGCGGTCACCACGCCGGTTCAAAGTCTCTGGTGGCAAAGGCGTTTCGTCACGGGTTCTATTGGTTGACAGCTCATGCTGATGCGGAGGACTTGGTTAAACGGTGTGATGGCTGTCAGAAATTTTCAAGACGTGCTCATGTGCCGGCTCAAGAACTGAGGATGATTCCAATTACTTGGCCGTTTGCAACATGGGGGCTGGATATGGTCGGACCCTTTAAAAGATCCAAGGATAAGAAAACCCACCTTTTGGTGGCAGTTGACAAGTTTACCAAGTGGGTTGAAGCGGAGCCTGTCAGCAAGTGTGATGCAGCTACAACGGTGCAGTTCATTAAAAAGGTGATTTTCCGGTTTGGCTTTCCACACAGTATCATTACTGACAACGGTACCAATTTATCCAAGGGTGCTATGAAGGAATTCTTTGAACGTGAGCACATCCGACTTGACGTATCATCAGTGGCTCACCCCCAGTCCAATGGGCAGGCAGAACGGGCTAACCAAGAGATCTTGCGAGGCATCAAACCCCGGCTTATGGTTCCATTGCAAAGAACACCAGGATGTTGGGTTGAAGAACTACCAACTGTGCTATGGAGTATCAATACTACACCCAACCGATCTACAGGATACACGCCATTTTTCATGGTCTATGGAGTGGAGGCGGTTCTCCCTAGTGATATCTGGGACGATTCGCCTCGTGTGGCGGCTTATATTGAAGCGGACAATGAGACAGCACGGCAAGACACTTTGGACTTATTGGATGAGGAGCGTGACATAGCGGCTGCCCGCTCAGCGATTTATCAACAAGATCTTCGTCGCTATCATAGTCGCCGGGTCAGAACTAGAACTTTTCAAGAAGGAGATTTGGTGCTTCGGCTCATCCAAGACCAGAAGGATATGCACAAGTTATCCCCACCTTGGGAGGGACCTTTCGTGGTCAGCAAGAATCTGCACAACGGGTCGTACTATCTGATTGATATTCGAGAGCATAAAGACTCACGCACATCAGAGGAGGAGACCAACAGGCCGTGGAACATAGCTCATCTCCGGCCTTACTACACCTGAGCCATTGGCTCTATCTATGTACATATTATGACAGTGTATATATTATCTTTGATATAATAAAACCGGAGCCTCAGCTAAAGCGGGGTCTCTGTCCTTTTCATATCATGTGTGGTTACATGGAGTGGTTCTGTTTTAAAGCGGCCTCCGGTTTACCCCTTGAAATTTGCTTTTCATATCACTTGGGGCCTTGGTCGTGTCCGAACCAACGCGACGCCTTTTGATAGGCGAAAGCCACCAGATCACTTGGGGACATGGTCAAGTCTGAACCAGTCATGCCTCTTGATCGGCCTAAGGCCACAAAATCACTTGCGGGCTTGGTCAAACCCGAACCATTGCCACGCCTTTTGATTGGCATATATGCCACAGTTTCATTTGGGGACCTGGCTGACTTGAACCATTGTCACTCCTATTGGGGGCTTGGTCCTGTCCGACCATGGTAACACCATCTGATCAGCTCAGTAAAGCATGTTTTTTGCAAACGGTTTTTATCATTGCCTTTGCTTCTATATTTCTTTTATGACTATTCCTTAATTTTTGTTGTGTTTCCTTTAAACCAACAACACTTTTTTACCGGTTCAGCTGACGGATTCGGTTCATTTTTAATCCGGAGAAATATGCCCGGTTTACCTTTCCTGTTAACATCATGGAGTAACAGGGGGGCTCATAATAACCCAGCACGGTTTACATGGGAGTTGTTTTCTCCCCTTTGACGGTAATGGTTTATCAAACCTCCGTTTCAAGCCTGGCTAAGCCACCTTCATGCCCAGCGATGGCAGGTATTTTGTATCGCATATTTGGTTATATGTCTTAAATGCATTGATGATATATATATATATATATATATATATATATATATCAAGGTCATAAACCGGCTGGCGGTATAACCGCCACCGCAGTTCAAGATTTTCTGATTGCAGGAGATATAAATTGAGGATTTCAAGCAAAAGCATCAGTACTTATGCACGAAGGCATATTTAAAGCAGAAGTATTGGCTATTCTATTACAAGGCAACGCGGTGCCCAAATAAGATCATTGTTCTTCTGGCGGATCATAATAAATTTGCTATTTAAACCGGCTTCCGGTTCAAGCCTGCTCATCGTCCTGCGCCGCTTCAGCTTCCTCATCTCTATCCATTGGCTGGAAATCAACAGTGGTCCAGTCGATTCCCATTAAAGCTTGAAAGACAGCTTCTTCATGGATCAGAGAAGACGGTTCAATATCAGGAGCGTAAGTATGCTTACGGTTTGGAGGAATCAGATTCTCCGCTTCAAGAACTGGTGCAACCACTCGCTTGTTCTGATCATTGTACTGAGCTTGATAATGCGACAAATCTGCCTCTTCAGCTAATTGACAAGCCAGAGGGCGTACTGCACGGTTTACCGCCCTCAAATCCTCTTCATTGAACTCTGAGCCATCTTCCTTCAAGCTGGGATAGCCTTGAGCTGCTTCAATAGGATCGAAATCCGGCACCCATGCTTTTGCCCGGATCAAGGCATTAATTGCTCCGGTTCGAGCAGCAGATTTCTTCAGCTCTTCAATCCGGGCAGGAAGCATTGACAACCTCTTCAGAGTATCTTGGATTAAAGTGGGTGCCGGATTGTTATGGGATGCAGTGGTGATGATCCGCTGCGCTCCAGTATACAGTTGTTCAATTAAGGTGTAGGCAGCCTTCAGCTTCTTCCGAACATCTGACCCTAAGTGACCAATGCGTGTGCCTGCAACAATACAGGAACGATCACAAACCGGATCTATTATAAGAAGGAAAAAGTTGTCAAACAAACCAGAAGGAGCTTACCAAAGATAGCAGCGGTCATGGCATGCACTTGCCGCTTTACGGTCGTCAGCTCATCTACCACCGGTTTAAGGGCAGCTTCAGCGTTTTCAGCTCTTTTTACTAAAGCGGCCTTCTCAGTGGCCCAATCAGCCCACTCCTTCTTGAAACCCTCCTTCAGCTGTTCTGTGATGCTCAAAGCGCTGGTTAATTCTTCCCTTGCCTTGTCGGTTTCAGCTTGTTGGGTCTTCAAAGTTTGCTGCAGATCAGTAATCCGGTCCTCTTTGATCCTCACTTCAGCCTGCATAAAGACAGTGCTTGGCTTTAAACAAACGGTACAAGAATTTGAAGTACCAACCACATAACAAGTTATACGCTTGATACTTGGGGGCTAATGCACCTTCAGTTTTCATCTATTACTAAATCGCAAAGTCCCAAGCTCAATACAGGTATTCAACTTGGCACTTGGGGGCTAATGGCTATTTGCTCAATTATATTCTGATGTTAGAATCTTTATTGGAGTCCCGATTTAACTATGCTAAGTTGAACCGGCCCTTGGGGGCTATATTGATGGATTTCAAACTATTGAGGACTATATTCAAGTCCCGGTTTGAAGAAGGTTACAAACCGGCCCTTGGGGGGCAAGGAGGATTAGTACAGTGGCAGCAATTAAAGAAAGAAGAAGCACAAGGAAGTTACCTCAAATTTATCTCTCATCATCTTGACCAGGCCAGCTTCACAGTCACGACTAGTATATAGCCGGTTCAAGTAACCAGAATGAAGATCTTGGGCACTCAGAGCAGCATATGTTTCCAGATCAACATCCCATTTGCCTTTGTTCATGGCAGAAGAATCTTCTTTTACAGTATGCTTGGCCAAAGCGACAGGATTCCCTGGTTCAAAGCGACCTACGCCGGTGATTACAACATCATCGTCCTTGGACTCGCCGGTTTGTGTTGGCGCGGTCGATTTATCGGCAGGTTTTGAAGGACTGCAAGATTTTTCAATCCGGATGGGGCTGGTAGGCTCGTTAGCAGGAACTGAAGTATTGATAGGCCTCTTGTCAGTAACAGCCTCATCATGCAAAGGAGGGTCACTAGGAACATCTCCATAAACAAACGCTTCAAGATCTGGTGCTTTGTCCTGTTGAGGGGCAACATCTTCCTCGACCGCTTTATCCAGACGGGCTTTCTTGCTCGGTTTGGGTTTAGCCCTGAAAGAGAAACAAGGAGTCAAGGAACAGTATAAGTTATAACATAGTATACCAGAAGCATATGTTCAGTCTAGCTTATCCAAGAACCATTTTCAGTGGTGGCAGTTGAGTGACCGACGATTCACCAGAGGATGAATGAGAAGTAACCTGATAATCGGAGTCAGACGGATTAAGAGGCTGACGGATGAAACCCTCTTTAGGATATAAATTAATAAAAAGGTTGGAGACCTCGGAGCGGCGTTTTCGAACCGGACTGTTTGGTAAACCGGCGGAGGTAACTACCTGGCCGCTGTGCCGGGTTATGCGGCGAGCTTCATGTTGCTGAGTCTTCATAAGAAATTTGGGATCCAAGTAAGCAAGAGGATGAGAAAATTTAACTTTCCGGTTTGCCTGGCGAAGTTTTGGCAAAGGCAAAGGATCTGAATCGGAAGAAAGAATAGTTACCTCAACAACATCAGCATTACTGGCTTCAGCGTCGTCCTGACAAGTATCATCATCAATAAGGCGTGTAAAAAGTAAGCCTAGTGAATCAAGTTCTACTTCAAGGTCTGGGTTACCCACATCATCATCAGTAGACGGATCAGATGAAGCGGTGGTTTTCCTTTTGTGAGCCGGCTTCTTGATAACCTTGGTCTTTGGTTGGGTTGACCGTTCTGCTTTCTCCGGTTTGTCTTGCGGAAGCTTCTTGCTCCAAAATGGATTATCACCCTGGTTAAGCAGCAATTGATGTCAGACAGAGATAGCAATAACAGGTTCAGTAAAAAAGTACAATCAAAATCTTACAGCTGGTGGTTTGTTGGTAGCACAGAAAGGGAGCAGGCCGGTTTGAGCGCAAAGGTGTTCCGGTTCGTTCAACATCTTCTTCACGGCATCTGTAACTTCATCATCTGAGAGCTGGATTTTAGTGTGTCGGAGTGGGTCATCGACGCTATCAGTATACTTGCACATTAAACTGGAGCGCCGGCTGAGAGGCAGTACGCTCCATGATATCCAACAACGTGCAAGATCTATTCCTGTTAAGCCGTTGGCCATGAAGGCTCGGAGCTTGGACAATTGCGGAGCATATTTGCTTCTCTCCTTGGCACTTAATCTTTGTGGAAAGGGGTGAGTGTTGCTGAGCCGCTCCGGACGAAAGCCAGGAAAGGGATTTTCATTGTCAGGGGAGGTGTCTTTGCAGTAGAACCATGTTGCATTCCACTCCTTGGGGTGACTGTGTAGTTTGACGTGGGGAGAAGTGATTTCTTTCCTTTTCTGAATTGCCATACCGCCCAATTCGGTATTAGGGCCATTAGTGAATTCTGTGCGGCGGTATAAGTGGAAGCAGTCTCTAAACAATTCAACTGAAGGCTCCTCTTGAAGGTATACCTCAGAGAGCACTTGGAAGTGACATAGGTTGGTAACATAATTGGGGCCAATATCTTGCGGGCGGAGCTGAAAATTGGCTAACACATCCCGGTAAAATTTAGAACCGGGCGGTTTGAAGCCCCGGGCTAAATGATCTGCAAAGATCACAACCTCTCCCTCTTGAGGTGTGGGAGGACATTCATCACCAGGAACCCTCCAGTGGATAGTATCTTTGTTGTCTAAAGTGCCGATCAAGACTAAATCATCCAGCTGAGTTTCTGTGACGCGAGAAGGAACCCAATTGCACTCATATACTTGTTTAGCCATGGTGAGATCTACAAGAAATAGGTGATTCCGGTTCAAGAATATGTTGGATAAAAGAAGGTGCTGGTCTAAACAATGTTAAACCGGAGGCAGTACATGCAAACCGGATTTCTACGAGGTGGCATCATATGGATAAAGAATTCTGGCGGTTCAACAAGGGGACTAATGGTGTATACCGGTTTACTAACTTTTTCTATATTAAGTTTAACCGCCTGATCTAAACATTGAAGGCAATTGCAGATGGCTAAGTATGCAGAAACAGGTTTCACAAAGTCTTATTGCAGCAACGGATCTAAAGCAAGTTCAGAAAAACAAAAAATATTCAAAAGGATAAAGCGGAATGGAAGTGAATCAATGGGCATATATGTAGATGAGATTTATGGACTTGAGCGTGAAACTACAGGCAGATGCTAAAAGGCTACTGCTAATCTGGGCAGGGGTTCACAGATTTATCCAGGAGTCTGGGTACGAGTATGAACAAGCGATGAACACAGCAAGAACAGGAAACCCTAGAACAGATCTATGTCAAGAAGAACAGAAGGCTTACTAGAAACGAAGAAGACGCGGAAGGCTACCGCAGTGCTCTGGTGCGTTCAGGTTGATGCAGCGGCCCAAGACGATGCAGAGGCCAACGGCGGCGACGGAGCTCCGAGGCTGGCGACGCGAGGAAGACGAAGAGAAAGAGACAAAGGGGAGAAAAAGAAATGACCCTTCGGTCCTATTTATAAGGCAACAGACGTGGGTCAGGCGCGCGAATCCAGGAGCCAAAATTTCAGAAGTGGAGCTGATGACTTGGGTATTGCAGATCCATTAATAAAGGAAGGCGTTGTAAATATTAACTTCGTGATGACTTCATGCCGGTTTACAGCAACCAGAGATGATGACGACATGGCGGTTTACCAATTACCAGAAGATGTTGAAGACAAAGATTTTTATGAAGGATTGAAATGAACCAGTTCAAATCAATCTGGGGCCTAATGTTGGGGATATTACCACTAGGCGTGAACCGGCCTACCTGGGCCGGGTTAGCTTCATTAGTAGTATAAGCAGATGAAGGCCCAAGGCATGTAGTCGGTTTAGAAACTGTAGCCGTAAACCGGCATGATATGTAAACTTGTATTTAAGTTAGGAATAGAGAGATACCAACCGGGATACGAGTATGAACCAGTTGGGACTCCACGGACCGACGGGCGTCACCCGTGTATATAAGGGGACGACCCGGCGGCGGTTCAGGACAGACAACAACAACTCAAGCCTAGGCGAAGCTTGTTTGCTCCCTAGCCATCGAGACCACATCAATTCCATCACAACTAGACGTAGGCTTTTACCTTCATCGAAGGGGCCGAACTAGTATAAAAACCCTTGTGTCTTTGTGTCCGCTTTAACCCCTTCAAGTTAACCCATAGCGATGGCTCCACGACTAAGTCCTTTCACTAGGACATCTGCCGTGACAAATCCACGACATATTCCGAATATAGTCATACGTGCTTATGGAAAAGAACTTGCATGACATCTTTTGTCCTACCGTCCCGTGGCAGCGGGGTCCTATTGGAAACTAAGGGATATTAAGGCCTCCTTTTAATAGAGTATCGGACCAAAGCATTATCACTTAGTGAGTACATGAACTCCTCAAACTACGGTCATCACCAGGAAGTGTCCCGACTATTGTCACTCCGAGGTTTCCCGAATCATAACACGTAGTAGGTGACTATAACTTGCAAGATAAGATCAAGAACTCACATATATTCATGAAAACATAATAGGTTCAGATCTGAAATCATGGAACTCGGGCCCTAGTGACAAGCATTAAGCATGGCAAAGTCATCGCAACATCAATCTTAGAACCTAATGGATACTAGGGATCAAACCCTAACAAAACTAACTCGATTACATGGTAAATCTCATCCAACCCATCACCGTCCAGCAAGCCTACGATGGGATTACTCACGCACGGTGGTGAGCATCATGAAATTGGTGATGGAGGATGGTTGATGATGACGATGGTGACAGATTCCCCTCTCCGGAGCCCCGAACGGACTCCAGATCAGCCCTCCCGAGGAAGATTATGGCTTGGCGGCGGCTCCGTATCGTAAAAGTTGATGAATCCTTCTCTCTGGATTTTTTCTCCCCGAACGTGAATATATGGAGTTGGAGTTGAGGTCGGTGGAGGTCCAGGAGGCCCATGAGGCAGGGGGCGCGCCCCAGGGGGTGGGAGCGTCCTGCACCCTCGTGGACAGGGTGTGAGCCCCCTTACGTTGATTCTTTGGCCCATATTTTTTATTAATTCCAAAACGTGACTCCATGGAGTTTCAGGTCATTCCGAGAACTTTTATTTCTGCACAAAAATAACACCATGGCAGTTCTACCGAAAACAGCGTCAGTCCGGGTTAGTTCCATTTAAATCATGTAAGCTAGAGTCCAAAACAAAGGCAAAAGTGTTTGTGAAAGTAGATACATTGGAGACGTATCAGTGGTTAGTGCGAAAAAGGCCAAAGGCCTACTCAGATCAAATATCCAAACCGTTAGTGAATTAGGAGCGTGCGGTAACGAGCAGAGACTCACGATCGATGTGACCCCGACGCCCCGTCTCGTGGACTTGCGGCAAGGGAATGCCCAGCTACGCCACATAGTTATCTCGCGGGCACCTTCTAGGTCAACCCGACTCCACATCACTCACAAATATGCTCGCGCGGGTACCCCTCAGGGCATACCCGTCTTTAGTATCATGGTTAAGTGTAAAGTCATAGTAATCATAGTAACCGTGTGTCTAACACGAAGGGGGAACCCTGAGGAATCACCCTCGATGGAATTCCACCTGATGTTATCGCCAACGCGAACGAAGGAGGAATCACCCTCGAGGTCCACTCTTGAGGAGTTGCACGACGGTGTCGTTATCGGGAGTGGTGAAGGAGGAATCACCCTCGATGACAACAACCGATGAACTAACCTACAAGGTTAACATCAGAAGTGCTGACGAGGTATCACCCTCGGCACTCGATAGTAACCCAATAGTTTCGAGCCACCAAGGGGGAAGTGATGTGAGGTGCCAGGGACTGGTCTTTGATCCCGTATCGGGTCTTATGATATCTAGCAGGGCAGTCGGGGCAAGGAGGGGGGGGTCTGTGATGGGTCTCTACCCAACCTATACTAAGCAGTTTGGAATAAGCAGATCAGGTATGAAAGCTGGTAATAAAAATAGGCTATGCATCAGAATAGGATCATACAAAAGCGGTAGCAGTTCTAATGCAAGCAAGAGAGGGAAAGACATGGGTGATATCGGAATGAACTAGGGGGGTTTGCTTGCCTGGTTGCTCTGCGGCAAAGGCAGGGTCGTCAATGCTGTCGTCGATCTCCGGAGCTGCATTGGTCACGAGGTCTACGTCGGTACCGGGATCTACCGAGAGAGAAGAGGGGGAGGAAACAAACAAATACACATCAATCATATGCAACACAGAGTATGCTATGCTAACGTGAAGTGAGGGTTGCCTAAAGATATGTCTAAGTCATATTAGTTATTTCAGGTTTTAAGTTGGATTTATTAGCCGGTGTATATGCACTATTCATCTACCTGAATCAGGCTAAAAGTTACGGGTTCACCTATCTAGAGGGTTCTGACATGGAAACAGAGGACACGATCAGATTCATCTCATCGTTCCGAGCAACTTTCATATATAAAACATTTTCATCGGAGCTACGGTTTAATTTCTAGTATTACTTTTCTCAGTTTTAAACATATTCTATAATTATTTTAACTACTTCATTCGACAGAAAAGGACAATATGATGTCATTACTACATCAGCAGTTAACAGACTAGTTGACCAGTCAATGGGGCCCACGGGGGACCCACCGGCAGTGACTGGGCGATGCCCAGTCAGCCATTGACTGGGTCAACAGGGCCAGCCGGGCCCCAGGGGCCACTGGGCAGTGACCTAGCGAGGTGGACCCGGACATCCACGTCGGCGCTGGCGTTTGGGGATCCCTGACGAGTGTTCCCGCAGCGGAGGGGCGCCGGACCTCACCGGAATCGCCATTCCGACGATCATTTTGTGCGTGGGCGGGTGCTACAGGACGGGGCAGTGTCGTGTATCCATCTGCGGCCTCGGCTGGGGCGGTGGGCGACCGGAGCAGCGGTGAGGTCAAGCGGGGAGGTGGCGACCGAAGCAGGCGAGGCGGTGGAACGAGCGTGAGCAATGCGGGAGGGGCGTGACCGGCAGCGAACGGTCGAGCACGAGCGCTGGAGGGCGTGGACGCGCGGGAGTAGGGCAGGCGGGCACGGGCGAGCTCGGGCAACGGGAGTGCAGCGGCCATGGCGGATGGTGGCGGTCGGAGCTTGCTAGGATGGCGCTACGCACGGCTGTTCGGGGCGCGGAGTAGTAGGGCGGCGGGTGCGCAGAGCGCGGCCGGGGTGGCTGGCTCGGGGCTAGGCGAGCGCGCGCGGCATGCGGGACCTAACGACGGTAGTAACAAAGCAGTAGCAGAGGGGGAGGGGCACTCGTGCTAGCGAGGCGCAGGCAGAGCACGACGCCAGGCAGCAGAGGGAGACGTCGACTATGACAAGCTAACGGGAGGAGGAGGAGGGCAGTGGCTCACTACCGTTGCAGGGAAGGCCCGGGGAAGATGGTGATGCAATGGAGGCGACGGGATCAACGACGGCATCTGGCGGGTCCGAGGAAGAGGATGACAGAGATGCGGCGATGCAGCGTCGCCCAGCTTGCACCGGTAGTCGGAGCCGACGGAGAGGAAGCAGGCGAGGCTTCTGGCATGATCTTAGCTGGCGAGGTGCATGATGGCCACGCAGACGAGGCCGTCCATGGCGACTGCGGTGGTGGCTGTGGTGGATCTGGGCGAGAGAGAAGGCGACGAGGGAGAGAGGGGGCAAGTGGGCGAGTGGGGAGTGGGTGGAGGTAGGTGGGGAGGACTCGAGGAGCCGGAGGGGGGCTCTTATCCACCCTTGGCGTTGCCGGCCGGGTGGTTGGGCGGCTACGAGCCCTTGTAGCGGCTCGGGTCGGGGAACAGTGCGAGGGGAGGAGGCGACTGGGAGGCAGGTGGGCCGGGCCAGCTGGGCCTGTTGGGATGGCCGAGGCCCAAGGGGAGGCCAGGGGCTGTCCCACCCTTTTTCTTTCCTTTTCTTTTTCCCTTTTTTTGTTTTTCTTTTTCCAGCAGCGTTTGCTTTTTATTTTCGCCACCATTGACATTGCAAAAATATGCCACTGGTCAAAACAATTTCAAAGAATTATTGTGCACAACCACAAAAAGATAGTGAGGGTTTTGAAAAAGTTTGCAACTTTTTAAATTAAAAAGGCATTTAATTTATCGCTTAGGTCACTATTTTAAGTAGTTTAGGCCACTTAGACATTTTGCAAAAATGTTGGTTCACCACTAATATTAGTTATGGATTATTTGGCACATGATGAACATTTTAGTTTTCATGTTTGAGCAATTTTAAATTTCACTCAGAATTTGAAATTGAATTCAACTAGAATTTTAAATGAGAGAGACTTGTTTAGCAAAATGATTAACTTAATCCCAGGGGTTACTGTAGCATCATTACACATGGGTGTTACAACTCTCCTCCTCAAAAAGAAACTCTCGTCCCGAGTATTAAGAGGTAGAAGGGAAAAGATCGTGGTATTCAGCACGGAGGTTATCCTCGCGTTCCCAAGTGGGTTCATCTTTAGTATGATTTGACCATTGCAACTTGAGGAACTTAGTAACCTTCTGGCGGGTTTGACGTTCAGCTTCTTCAAGAATGCAGATCAGATGCTCTTTATAAGTGAGGTCATCTTGCACTTCAATCAGTCCCAGATCCACTTCACGTTCCGGATCCTTGAAGCATTGACGAAGTTGCAACACATGGAAGACGTCATGGACGTGAGAGAACCGAGGTGGAAACTGTCGGTGTCAAAACCGACGGATCTCGGGTAGGGGGTCCCGAACTGTTCGTCTAAGGCTAATGGTAACAGGAGGCAGGGGACACAATGTTTACCCAGGTTCGGGCCCTCTCTATGGAGGTAATAATCTACTTCCTGCTTGATTGACCTTGATGAATATGAGTATTACAAGAGTTGATCTACCACGAGATCGTAATGGATAAACCCTAGAAGTCTAGCCTATGAGGTTATGATTGTTGTGGCTAAACCCTAGAAGTCTAAACCCTCCGGTTTATATAGACACCGGGAGGGGGCTAGGGTTGTACAAAGTCGGTTACAGAGAAAGTAATCTACATATCCGAATCGCCAAGCTTGCCTTCCACGCAAAGGAGAGTCCCATCCGGACACGGGACGAAGTCTTCTATCTTGTATCTTCATAGTCCAACAGTCCGGACCAAGTATACAGCCCGGCTGTCCGAGGACCCCTTAGTCCAGGACTCCCTCAGTAGCCCCTGAACCAGGCTTCAATGACGATGAGTCCGGAGCGGAGATTGTCTTCGGCATTGCAATGCGGGTTCCTTCTCCGTATACTCCAACATAGCCTTCTGAACATAGAAAACATGTCTGGCTCTGCAAAACAAGTACCACACACAACCGTAGAGAGTATAATATTTCACGAGTCCAATCCATCGACAACTTTTGGTAGCGTGACATCACGCCACTGCCCGATCATTATTCAAATCGTTTTTAGCCTGCCGCTCCGTATTTCGAGGTGCGGTTTCATTGGCACGTCTTGTCGAAGCAGAGATCATGTCCCCTTATCACGGGTTTCTCATTAATACGAGCATGGGTAACCCAACTGTGTCATCTGCACGACGCTTGGGGAATAGGAAAATTTTAAGGCAAGCAGGGAGGCGCATGACTTTTACTGCCTTTATAAAGGGATAAGGATTCATCCTTGTTCACCCACGCCTTCTCTTTCCTCTGCCCATCCATTCTCGAGTCCAGCGCCCAAGCTCTCGCCTTCTCTGCCCCAAAAAGCACTCCAATCATGTCTGGATCCGGAGCAGGAGGCAAGTGGATGGCCTCCTCCATCAAGATGAAGGACATCAAGGAGCTCCGGGTGGCCGAGTACCTGGCCAAGGACATCACTCATCGACTTCCAGCCAAGGGACAAATCGTCCCCACCCCGGAGCCCCAGGAAAGGGTGGTGTTTCTCACACACTTCGTCCGCGGGCTGGGATTCCCCCTCCACCCGTTCGACCGCGGACTGATGTACTACTACGGGCTGGACTTCCATGATTTGGCCCCCAACTCTATTCTCAACATCTCCGTATTTATTGTCGTGTGCAAGGCCTTCCTCCGCATCCCACCTCACTTTGGCCTATGGCTGAAGACCTTCAATGTGAAGCCAAAGGTTGTGAGTGGCCAACAAGCAGAGTGCGGAGGCGCCATGGTGGGCAAGATGCCTAATGTCACCTGGCCCGAAGGCTCCTTTGTGGAAACTGTCAAAGGGTGGCAGTCGGGGTGGTTTTACATCTCTGAGCCGCGCGACACCAATTGGGCGGTGGCCCCCTCGTTCCGATCCGGAGTCCCGATGCAGCTCACCTCCTGGCAAGAGAAAGGCTAGGCCTGGGGCTCTTCGAACGAGCTGACGGTGCTCTAGACGTGCGTCCAGAGCATGATAATCAAGAAAGTCAAGCTCGCCAACGTAATCCAGGTTATGCTTGTCCGCCGGATTCTTTCGTGCCAAAGCTGGACTTGCTATCTGTGGGAGTTTAATCCGGCCAAGCACCAAACCCTATTAGAGCTCTTCAACACGACGCACGAAGAAATCTGGAAGGTGCTAATTAAGTCCAACGAGGTGCCGCCGGCCACGGACAAGTATCGTGGGCATTAGGGATGAAAACGGCGCGCAAACAGACGGAACCGGGTGCTACCATATTTGTTTTCATATTTTTTTGCAGAAGCGGAAATGAATACAGAAACCCTGGAAACGAATACGGAAACAAATACTACTGGAAACAGACACGGAGCAAATACAGAGCGGACACAGAAACAAAATGGTTTGTTGACTAGAACATAAACCCCCTTGAATCATAGATAAATATAGACAAAAAACCAAAAAAATAAATTGTTAACATGACTACAAAATAATATGGTTATGTTAGCAACATAGGATAGTATTGTAGTAGTACATGACAATTCCGTATAGGGTCTAGTTAGTACGTGTCTGGTAGTAAAAATTGCTCCTCAAATGATCCATTCTGCCCATTCTACTCATTGTCTCATTATTTGTTGTTTGGTAGTTGGGCTACGAAGCAGTCGTAGACCTATAGTAGAAATGGAAATTCCGTATTTATGGAAACGGAAAGTTCCGTTTCCACGTCTATTTCACCGGAAAACACCGTTTCGTTTTTGTTTTCGTTTCCGCATAAAAAATTTCATTTCCATTTCCATTTTGCAAATTTCCATTTCTCTTTCCATATTTCCTCTCCGTTTCCGTTTTTCCTCCGGAAAAGTGGAAACTTTCCTCTTCATTTTCATCCCTAGTGGGCATGACCTAACTCACCCTGCTAATCCGGTAAGTTCTCTCATGTTTTCAAGGTGTACCCTTTACTCGCATATTCGAGGAAGGCATCTAAGTCTCCCTATCAATTATTTCAGGACTGGACAGAGATAGCGGAGCGGATTGACTATTCGGCTCCATTGCCCGAAGGCCCAGAAACACCGCTCCTGACAAAGATGTTGTTTTCGGCACCTTATGAGGTGCCGGAGAAGAAGGCCAAGGGGACCAGAAGTGGTCTGCGCCGCAAGGGCACTTCGGACATGACATCCTAAGACGCCGAGGTGCACTCCTCCGCCGAAGACGACGAGAAAGAGGAGGAAGAAGAAATCCACTCCCCCCCTGCAGGAAAAAAAGAAAAGGACGGCCTCCTGATGACCCACAAGTATAGGGGATCTATCGTAGTCCTTTCGATAAGTAAGAGTGTCGAACCTAACGAGGAGCAGAAGGAAATGATAAGCGGTTTTCAGCAAGGTATTCTCTACAAGTACTGAAATAAGTGGTAACAGATAGTTTTGTGATAGGATAATTTGTAGCGAACAACAAGTAACAAAAGTAAATAAAGTGCAGCAAGGTGGCCCAATCCTTTTTCTAGCAAAGGACAAGCCTGGACAAACTCTTATAATAGGAAAAGCGCTCCCAAGGACACATGGGAATATCGTCAAGCTAGTTTTCATCACGCTCATATGATTCGCGTTCGGTACTTTGATAATTTGATATGTGGGTGGACCGGTGCTTGGGTACTGCCCTTACTTGGACAAGCATCCCACTTATGATTAACCTCTATTGCAAGCATCCGCAACTACAACAAAATTATTAAGGTAAACCTAACCATAGCATGAAACATATGGATCCAAATCATCCCCTTACGAAGCAACGCATAAACTAGGGTTTAAGCTTCTGTCACTCTAGCAACCCATCATCTACTTATTACTTCCCAATGCCTTCCTCTAGGCCCAAATAATGTTGAAGTGTTATGTAGTCGACGTTCACATAACACCACTAGAGGTTAGACAACATACATCTTATCAAAATATCAAACGAATACCAAATTCACATGACTACTAATAGCAAGACTTCTCCCTTGTCCTCAGGAACAAACGTAACTACTCACAAAGCATATTCATGTTCAAAATCAGAGGGGTAGTAATGTGCATGTAGGATCTGAACATATGATCTTCCACCAAATAAACCAACTAGCATCAACTACAAGGAGTAATCAACACTACTAGCAACCTACTAGCACCAATCCCGGACTTGGAGACAAGAATTGGATACAAGAGATGAACTAGGTTCTGGAGATGAGATGGTGCTGGTGAAGATGTTGATGGAGATTGCTCTCTCCTAATGAGAGGAGCGTTGGTGATGACGATGGTGATGATTTCCCCCTCCCGGAGGGAAGTGTCCCCGGCAGAACAGCTCTTCCGGAGCCCTAGATTGGTTCCGCCTCGTGGCGGCGGAGTCTCGCCCCGAAAGGTTCTCCTCTATTTTTTTTCTCATCGAAAGACTTCATATGGGAGAAGATGGACGTCGGAGAGCCACCAGGGGGCCCACAAGGTAGGGGGGCGCGCCCAGGGGGGGTGCGCCCCCCACCCTCGTGAGCAGGGTGTGGGCCCCCTGGCCTTCATCTTTGGCGATGATTTTTCTTTATTTATTTTAAGGTATTCCATGGAGTTTCAGGACTTTTGGAGTTGCGCAGAATAGGCCTTCAATATTTGCTCCTTTTCCAGCCCAGAATTCCAGCTGCCGGCATTCTCCCTCTTCATGTAGTAAAATAAGAGAGAATAGCCATACGTATTGTGACATAATGTGAAATAACAGCCCATAATGCAATAAATATCGATATAAAAGCATGATGCAAAATGGACGTATCAACTCCCCCAAGCTTAGACCTTGCTTGTCCTCAAGCGAAAAGCCGATAACAATAAATATGTCCTCATGTTTAGAGGTAGAGGCATCGATAAAAATAAAATACGGACATGAAGGCATCAAGATTATTTCATAACAGCAACATATATAGATTTTGTCATATGATTACTTATGTTCAAGTGATGATCTTTTCACAAAGCCAAAATATGAATCAGAAACCTTATTGGGCACCAACAACTATAATCTCAGTCATTGAAGCAATTGCAATTTATCATAACATCGGAAAGAGTCTATGTCAGAGCTTAAAAGCAAGCCCACTGTTGGTGTTCTGGGAATGGGGGTCCCCAGACTTGCCTGCCTGCAGCCTACGGTGTGGCTCAAAGGGGGCCCAGCGCGGCCCATCTTCATCAACACAAGCTCAAGACCCTCGCGAGGGGCCAAGCCTCGCGGGGCGGACGACAAGGAGCTTCCTCAAGCACGGCCTCGTCAGGCTGGCTCACGAGGAGGCAGAGAGTTCAAGGCGGGGTACCTCGCGAGGTGCCCATGACGCAAGCCATGACGACCAAGGGCGCCAGTCGGGCGCCAGCCCGCGCAATGTCCTCCTTTCCTCTTTGGTGCAAAGGGAGCAAGCGCAGGCGAGAGCATCAAGCAAAGACATCCATTTCGGTGCAACAAGACCAAGACCAGCCCAACAGCAGGGAAGAAGTCATTGTGGAGCCCAAGCCGGCGTCACCACTAGAGCCTTTGACAGGCGAGGACCAACTTTAGTCAGGATAAGTGTACCCGCTGTTCCCCTTCAAAATGGCCAATTGTTGGCGCCCTTCCCGCTCAATATTTGGGAAGAGGCCCAGGGCCTTTGCCTATAAATAGGACTAGCCACCCCCAGGGTAGAGGCATCTAGCAGCAAGACCTGAGCTAGACCCGATCAAGAATCCAAGAGCCGGAACCAAGCAGCACCAGCCAAGAACAGACCCTCGCAAGGCTGTTCTTCCTTTTATTGTTCATCATCAGCCCAAGAGGCAATCCACCACACCACACACTGGAGTAGGGTATTACACCACAATGGTGGCCTGAACCAGTATAAATCTTGTGTCTCTTGTGTTGTTCTGTTTGGTAGTTTAGATCCTAGCGATTCGGCGAGGAGCAAGCCGGTAGAGGGTCGAATCTCCGCGCGCACCCCAGTGTTCGAACCTCAAGGGTCTGCCGGAACCCGAAATCCGACATTTGGCGCGCCAGGTAGGGGTGCGCCGGGATCCACCTTCCGCCACTCCGCGTCCCGTCGCATCGTCATCACCATGTCCGGCGACCAGGCGGGCAACCCTGATCCCTGGGCGGCATGGCCCGCCCGCACAGAGCGGCTCGCCCCGGGCGACCCCATGCCCCAGGCAGCTCGCGGTCCGCAGGGCGTTGCGGGCCGCGGGCGACGCGGACAGGCCTCGACAGCTCTAACGCTGCGGCAGACGCGGTCGGCAGCAAGGGCCTCCAACCACGCCGCGGCCACAACGCCGTACACCCGTCGGGAGCAGGTGAACTCAAGGGCTGCGCTCACAGTGGCCCGAGAGCTGCTGCAGTGCAGATTGATGGAAGGCGGCCGCGACGTGCTGCTAGAGCGGGTGGCGGAGCTCCTGGGCTTTGCCGCCTCGGGGGCTCACCCCTTCTGCACTCAGCTCCTGTCTCAGGCCCAGGGCGGCCCGCGCGGGGGCCCCACATGCAACCGCGGGCTCCAAGGCTACTCCAACACCAGCGAAGCTGTCAGCACAGGGCCGGCAGCAGCACCGACTCCGCTCCCCGCCAGTGAAGAAGGACTCGTCGCGACCCACGGCCCCCATGGGCCGCCGCGCTACCATCACCAGGTTGGCACGTCAAGCAGAGCTGCATGGCACGCGAAGCCCTATGGCGCAGCCTTCGGGGTAACGGTCTCGGGAGAGTACGTGCCCCACATGATGGATCAAGGGCACCCGCGCGAGGGCGAACAAGGCTCGCTCCTCAGCCCAAGCTGGGGGGACGAGGCGCCAGAAGCTGAGCTCTTCCAGGAACCCCGGGATGGCCCTGCCGGCCACGCTAGAAGCGACGATTATCGGGTACCACTAATCCCTTAGGAGCAGGCATACACTAATCATGGGTCGCAGGAGGTGCAGGTCGCCACAGCGAGCAGCTGCCCCGCTCCAGCAGTCTCTTACCCCTCAGGAGGAGGGCGTCGGGGTCTGCAGGAGAGGGACGAGATCCGACATCACCACCGCGGCATTCGGAGCAGGGCGTTCCCAGGAGGTAGGCCCTCCATTGGGGAGGTGCCTCAAGGCCTGCCCCTGGCGGAGGACCCGTGGTCGTCGGGGGAACCGCTGGCGAGCGCTCTACCCCATCGGCGGCGTCCTGGTTTCCGGTCGTCGTTGATGGCACTAGAGTGTGGCGCAAGGCGGGGCCCTCGTCTGGCGATATGAAGCAAGGCCGGTACCTGTGAAGAAGGCCCAGTGCCTGTGAAGCTCGCCGCCCCATGACACTCTCACGTAATAATGAGTGGGGCTGTACACGCCCCGGAGTCTCAGGGGTGCCGGCCTCAGGCCCTGGGGCTCCCTCCCACGCCCAGTGGCAGCACTTAGCTCGGCGCTGGTGAGAAGACGTCCAAGACTAGACTAGGTGCCGGACGCAGCCTTTTGTTTGCTTTCATTGCTTTTCCCTTGGTTGTTGCTTTCCCCTGCTGGATTTAAGTTGAACTCGAATTTGAGATTTGCGTGTGTTGGGGAAGGGGTGCTTAGTCTCGTTCGAGCAATCTTTCGCGTTTCGGTTACAACCTCGCCTCAGCTGCCTCCCCTCGTGAGCCCCTCGCGAGCCGGGTCTGGCCTAGCTTGCGTGCAGCCCAGACTACCGCCGTCATATCCCCTCAGGAGGTTTTTCACTACAGATCCTACGGATTCGATCAGGAGGTATTCGAGGCACCACAGCCTCCCACAAATTATCTCAGGACCCGCACGGGGCAAAGGTAAACTAACCAGCCGACTCATCACCTAGCCAACCACTTGGCACAGGCCTTTGGGCGATGTAGCATTAACTAGTGCGCTAAAACATTGGTTTTACATGAGGGGCACCCCCTCCCAAAATGCTCTCACAACCATCAGGACAAAAGCCCGAGTTCTATTCATGCAGGATAAGGAAACAGGAACAACGTGCTGTCAGTCGGATAAATCCCCCAATGCATCCTCAGGAACGCTGCCCGAGCTGTCGCTGGCATCGCTGGCCTCCCCATCGCCCTCCGCATTGTCGCCAGCGGCGTCAGGGTCGTTCACCACGCCGCCCTCGTCGGCGGCCACAACCACGCCATCGTCGTCCGAAGCGAAGGCCCTGACAAGGGCGTCCACGTTGTCTTCCACCCAATATGCTAGGTCGTCTCGGACGACCTGGGGGACTGGGGCGATGGCAGTGTCAAAGTCAAAGTGCGAATCCATGTTCCGGAGATGGCTGAAGACGCGGGAAAAGGCGCGCCCGAGCAGGGCTCGGCTCCTCTCCTCCACCAACCTGTTGGCACGAACCGACCGTGCCTCCAGCTGCATCACGATGTCAGTGAAGAACTAAAGGTTGCCGGCGTAGTTAATGGCACGCGGCTCGCCGACAGCCGCCTCGCAGATGTTACCTAAGGCCGTGTTGGCCCTCTCCCGAAGCGTGGTGAGCATGGGGGCGTGCTCGTGTTCCAAGAGCCGCCGCTGACGCATCTCGTCCGCACCTGTTGGCGAAGAAGAAGCACTTCGGCGTGGGAAGTAGTTGACTCCCCCTGCGCCGCCTCGAGTGCGGCCTGCAAGGCATCAGCCCGCCGCGTCGCTTCCTTCAGCTTGGTCCTCAGGACGGTGGTCCTACCTTCGGCCTCGGTCCGAACCAACTCCAGCCTCTCCGCGAACTCGCGCTTGAGGTTCAGGCACGCCATCGCCACCCGACGTCCAACCTCCTCTGAGACACGGGCTTCCCGCGCAGCGACATCGTCCTCCACCTGTGTCACCCAGCGCTCCCTCGTCTCCAGGCGCTCGTGCTCGCGCGCGCGTTCGGCGGCTTCCAGCGTCAGCACCTCCTCACGCTTCTGGAGCTCTGCAGGGTCGTCGGAGACCACCTTCATCGACGCAAGGGCCGCCTCATGCAGCTCCACCTGCTCCTCCAGTGAGCGGCACCGGGCCAGGAGTTCCCATGCCCGCTCCTCCGTGGCCTCTCATTGCCGGTCAACTTCCCGGGCTTCTTCGACGGCCTGGGAACGGGCCTCCCGAGAGGCCGCCAGCGACGCCTTGGACTCCTCATCATCAAGATCGCGCCAACGGTGCGCGAGGGCGGCAGCCGCCTCCAGCTCGCGCCTCTCCGCAACCAGCTGAAGGCCCTCGGCCTCAAGGCGCACGTCCTCATCAGCGAGTTCCTCACCAAGCAGGCTCACCGCGTCAACCGCCCTCTGGAGGAACCCTTGGCAAAGAGCACGACGCTCCCGAGCACGCTCAAGTACGTCTTCCACACCATCATCTGCCCCAAGCAAGCGCCGTGGGGCTCGGATCAGCACTCCCCTCTCGGGCAGGGGGCTGGGGGCTGGCGCCCTCAAGATGACCGGGCGCGCCGTGTCGGAGGCCCGACCTAAAGCCAGTCCATCTCCAAGTGAAGAGCGCCGGGAGTACCCCAGCCAATCATGGTCCACGGCCAGACGAGAAGCCCACGACAGGCTGGCCATGCCACGAGAAGGCTCGTGAAGGAAGACCGCGGGAAGCGCAGGACCGCGTAGCGCCTCGGGATGGTTTGTCTCACCAACCGGCCTCACCAGAAGGGCCCGGCTGCTCGGAACGATCGAAGACGGTGGACAGGGCGGAGGCGAGGGGGATGGCTCCTCATCCACCCCCGTGAGCTCGGAAGGAAGGGCCTTGCAGAGCAAGGATCAAAACAAGCAACAGAAGAATCAGGAATAGGGAAGGGAGAAGGCTTACTCATCGATGGCGAAGTACTTCCTACGCTTCAGCAGGCGGCAAGGGTAATCATCTCCCAGGGCCTCCCTTCTCTTCCGGAGGGCCTCAAAGTCCACACGGAAGCGACCCAAGAGTTGAGCGCAGGGGTCAACTTGCGACCAAGAGGAAGCATCGAGGCGACTCGCGCCGGGGGCGTCCGCCTGATGCGCGATGCCGGTCGCCTCACCAAGAAGAGCGGCTGGGGCCTCGGGGGCCTCAGCCGCAGGCACTGCGAACGGTCGCTCGCCACCCTCAGCTGCGGTAGCACGGGCCTCGGGGGCCGCTCCCTCATGAGCGCCGCCCAGTGCTGTCGCCTCGGCGGGGGCACCCTCGGCCTCCGGAGGCTCATGCCTCCCCGCCCCGCCTCTTGAGGAAGAGTCGTCCCGGACGGCTGCGAGGGCGACCACCACCACTGGGTTCTCGCGAGGCCGCTGGAGGCCACCAGGGCGCGGCCCCCATTCGTCGAAGATGGGCATCTAGCTCACGAAGTCACC